>NW_006531963.1:0-255921 GCF_000263375.1 Wallemia mellicola CBS 633.66
CCTAACCTAACCTAACCTAACCTAACCTAACCTAACCTAACCTAACCTAACCTAACCTAACCTAGCCTCATTTTAGTAACGATCTTTTGATAGTATTTTGTAACCTAAAACCTAACCAACCAATCCATAACCATAACCTATGGCAAGGTTGAAGAGGCCCTGAATTCATTCGCCAAAGATACAGGAGCCGGCGTCAGTGGTTGGACTGTCCCACTGATGCTTTTGGCCTTCAAGGAGGAACCATTCCAACGTTTCTTGACCCTCCTCACAAGCCAGATCAATCAAGGTATTGCACCAGGTCGGGGATTACTAAACACCTCAAGAATCACGCCTCTCGTCAAGCCAGATGGGGGTGTGAGACCGATTGCGTGTAATGAATTGATGTACAGAGTGGCAGCTAAGGCTATTTTGAAGCAGCATTTCAAACCAACAGCACTTCAAAAAGGCCAAGTGGGTGTGGGGACACCAGGAGGAATCGAAGTAGTCATTCGAGCAGTAGAGAAAATGGTATCAGGAGAGAGTAACTTTAAGCATGTCCTTAGCTTAGACTTCTCAAATGCATACAACACTGTCTCGAGGAAGAGTATGGCAAAAGAAATACAGGAGAACACACCGTCGCTGTATCGTACAGCCAAGTGGGCCTATGGCAACCCCACAACTTTGGCAGCAGCGAATGGTGATAAGCAGGTTTCGTTACAATCTCCCCAGGGTGTGAGACAAGGTGACCCCCTTGCACCTGTGTTCTTCTCAATTGCCCTCAAACCTGTCATGACCAAGCTTCAGGATATCCTAGGTAGTACCGGCATCGTTCTTAGTTACCTCGACGATGTCTACATACTATCAGACGATGACGTCAAGGAGAAGATCTTCAAGGAGTTAGACGACATGCAATTATCAATCCAATTAAACAAAAAGAAATCTTTTGGTAAGAGCATCGAAGAAATACGCTCCACAGGAATGGAACTCCTTGGTACAGTTGTCGGTCCAAAGTCAATTCGTGTCAATTTCATCAGGAAGCAGTTGGAGGAGGTCAAGAAAAAGTTAACTTGTTTGAGTATGGTTAGGGATCAATACGCATGGATCCTGTTGTCAAAGTCATACCAAGCATCTCTTAGGCACCTTCAACGTTCACTAGATCTCTCAGATAGTATGGAAGAATGGCAAGAAGTAGATAACATCTTCCATGCAACAGTCCGCAGTTTGAGGGGATCCAAACATGAGTTAGACACGGACGAAGATTTGTTTCATTTGCCAACATATTACGGTGGTTTAGGTATCAGTTCGCATGTTATTGTAGCCCCCCACGCAAGAAAGGCAATGGCAGAGCAAGCTGATGCAGTATTAGAGCGGATCTTTCAAGAGAATGCCAGCTTAGAGTCACCAGCAGTCACAAAGCAGAAGACATACACTAACCGTATCAACAAGGACAAGTGGAAAAATTTGGAGGACAGGCTGGATGTGTATGGCAAGTGTCAGCTGTCAGAGAATGGTACAAAACTTGGACGTAAGCCCTTGACTTCACTGCCGTTTGAACCTGGCCTGCGCTTCACTAATGCAGAATTCAAGTCCCTACTTCATATTCGTACACTCTGCCCAGGTGCGGCCCAGATATGTCAATGTGGTCAACGGAATGTTCCAGGTCATGACGATGTCTGTCGTGATCGGGTTCAAATGAAGACAAAGAGACACGATGCTATCAGGAACTATCTTGCAAAGTTTCTCAGTGCCTCTGGCCTCAAGGTTGACATGGAGATGCCGTTAGGAAGCTCGGACAATAAGCGTATGGATCTGGTCCTCAAGGAGAGTAATGGTGCTGGTGCACTTACGATGCACGATATCACTGTTCATTCGTCAATAGCCTTGGTCCCCTATATACAACAAGTTACTAAGGATTGGCAGAAGAAGAGTGGTAGTGAGCTAATTCGAGTCGGTTTGAACCATCAAGCCCACAAGAAGGTCCTCAAGTATCGTGCTCATGTTCCAGTTACGTTTGTGCCAATTGTGTTTGGTGCGGGGGGTGCCATGAGTACTCTCACCACTGAGCACTTCAAGCAATGGCGCAGGATTACTCCCAATTGGGACCACCTACAGAGGCTTATTTCCTTTGCGCTCGTAAGGAAGAGAGTGACAAACTTCCGCTTGATTTAGGCAGTATTTTAAGATGTTTTATTTTTAAAATTTTCACTTTTAGTAACGATCTTTTGGTAGTATTTTGTAACCTAAAACCTAACCAACCTATCCATAACCGTAACCTATGTGAGGGGTATGATGTTGCTTTCGGAAGCTCCTCCTGTTCTTGTGTATCAGTGCCGTTCTGTGGGGTGTATAGTGTCTCTTTCGGGAGCTCCTCCTGGACTTGCATAGGGGTGTCATCCAATGAAGGATATGTTTCTGTTTCAGGCTCCTCCTGTGCCCGCTCGTCGATGTCGTTTTGTGATATATGTGATGTTTCTTCTTGTGGGATTTCCTCTTGTTCTTCCATATCAGTGTCATGTTGTGAGATGCACGGTGTTTCATGTGTAGGTTCCTCTTGTTCCTGTATGTGTGGGTCGGGTTCATTTTGTGTAATTGATGCGGCTTCGTTTGAGGATTTTTCCTCTCCTACTTCCTCTTCTTCATCGTCGATAGAGTCGGTGTGGTTGTCGTCGCAGTTGTCGTCATCGTTGGATGATATTGGGGAACGATATGCGAATGAGTGGTTTGCGCTGTAGATAGTATTGATATTGGTTATTCCAGGGAATTTGCTTTCGTTATAGTGTACATTACGTGATGTTAAGATATCGTCGTTGACTTGGATGAGTGCTCCGTTTGATTGTTTGTCGAAGCCAAGGAATATGCCCGGGGATCTTATCGGGATATCTTGTTAGTTGTAAGGGTTGGGTGTTGTATATATGCTCGACATCCGAAAGCTTTTAGTCGATGAAGAGGGGGTAGGATGTCAAATAGTCCTTCGATTGGTGTAGTTTCTATACTTGAGTGTGGACTGCAATTCTTGATGTGTGTATAGTAGTTCATTGCAAACATCCAGTAGTCGTTTGGTAGTTTAGCATCGGTTAGTAGTGTCGCAATGCCTCTTTGTATAGTTTGATTGTAGCGTTCTGCGATGCCATTGGACGATGGCGCATATCCGGCAGTCTGTTCATCGATTATTCCATGTTTTTTGTAGTAGTTAATAAGACGTTCTGACATATACTCTTTTGCTCTATCTGAGTGTATCTTTTTAACTTTGTGGCCTGTTTGACGTTCGATTTCAGTGTGTAGTTTTGTGATGACGTCAAAGACTTCGCTCTTGTATTTGAGTGGAAAAGTCCAGGTATATCTTGTACATTCATCTATAATTACGAAGACGTATTTCTCATCCGTTTCTGTTTGGATGTTCATTAGGTCGGAGTGTAGTATGTGTAATGGTTCTTTTGCTTTATTGAGTTTCCCATCAAATGAAGGTTGGTTTGTTTTATTCATCTTGCAGCTGTCACAGTTTATCATTTGGTTGCGAGGAAATGTGATGTTGTAAAGTCTTTTCAACAGATTCCGGGTTGCCTGTTCGTGTAGGTGTGCGATTCTTGTATGCCATTGGGTTAATGACGCTTTCTTCATACGCGAAACCGAAAAAATATACTTTGGGACGTTATAAATTGAATTTACATTGAGTTTAAAAAGTAATTTTCCGTTTGTGAGTGGCACGTCGTACACGAGTTCTTCGTTACGACTGTTGTGGAAAGTTGCCCGATATGGTGGCTTGTAAAATAGATATAAATTGTATTTTTCGAGTAGCTTTTTCGATAGGATTGTTGAAGTGTAATGTGGACTATAGTACGCTTCTTTTTCGATCCAGCTGATTGTGCCGTTCTGATATCCTAGGTTGAGGTGCATTGTTCCAACGAGTGATGATTTTGCATCTCCGTTAATTGTGCTGAAGCATTCAGGAGTGTTGAGTTGTCTTACGTTAGTGAGTAGGTCTAGTCTGCAAGTGTATGTAACGTCTGAGCCTTGATCGAAGAGTGCGACATCAGGAGGTAAATGCCCCGTTAGTAATGTTTTATAGTTCTCAGATGATAATTGAGATTTATAGTTTGATGGTGTGTGTGGATTGTCGATGGAGCGGTGTTTCTCGAATGTATTGAGCTGTCTTTTATTCAAATGTTTGTTTTTAAGTTCTGGATGTAGGTGTCCGCATTCATTTTCTCTGTGTGTGTATGGTGCTTTCTAGTTATTGTTCAAACAGTAGGAGCATGATTTGGTATCGATTCTATTTAGTAGTTTGGTTATTTGGTTTGGTTCATGTTCTGGTGTCGTTCCGTTGTTGTGATTTAGCTGAGTGACTTGATTTACCAATTTACTGTTATTTGGTGGCTCTAATTTGATTTGTTTGTTATAGTCTTCCACAATTTTGTTTATTAGATCATCATAGCTAAGGTCGTCTGAATTATCGAAGTATTGACGTTTCATTGTTTTTAAATCGGTTGGTAATGCCTGTAATGCTCTGTATTTCAGAAGTTTTTCGTCTGTGATGATGCCTTCCTTTTGTAATTTGATGAATAACTTCTTTAAGTCCCTATAAAAGCTCTTGGCATCCTCTCCGTATGCAAATGTTCTGTTAATGAAGTCTGTGTATAGCGCTGCTATGTCTTCTTTTGGTTCGAATAGTTTACAGATATCTTGAAAAAGAGCGGAAGCATTACTTGTTTCAGAGTCTATGTCGATTCTGTTGTAGATATCGGTTGATATGGATTTTATTAAAATGTTGAATAATCTTCTGTTTCCTTTCTTATATATATTTTCAGCGTTGATAGTGTCTTCGTTTGATGGTGTAGTTTGGTCTATTTTCATTTGTGTCTCTTCTGAGTATTGGTTGTTTCTATTTATTAATTCTACAGCGTTTGATAAGTTGATTCTACCGTATAGAATGTCCGTGCTGTTTTCATCTTCAGCGAATATTTTAATATGGGCCTTCCAGTGTAAGAATTCTTCTTCTTTGGTTAATTTAATTATATCGAGTGGGTTGTTCATTTTTATTCTATGATAGTTGCTTATTTTTGAGTTATTGGAGCTGATAACTTGTTGGTTTGTAAATATCAAACACGCTTTATTATTGGTTGAAAAGTATTAAGTATAATGTGATCTTAAGTAGATAGCGTTTTTGGTACAAGATATGGTTTCTTATATAGTTTTCATTGTTGCCAGAATATCATTGTTGTTGGCCGTACATCCGCTTTTCTTGCCCGTACATCCGTTGTTATTGCCCGGTTATCTGAGCGTAATTGCCTGTTCCTCTTTTGTCCCTAGTTACTAAATGATGCTGTATGTCCAGCCCTGTATCCGTATTCTGACAGAATGGACACCTTCCACTGATGCCGAGATCGATACCCTGATAGTTGTGCGTCTGTGTGAGTGTACTACAGATTTGCTCGATATTGGTAATTGTAGGTTGTTCCTGCTTGAAAGCATAATAAAAGCGAAGTTATACCCTTAAAGACTATACGTGAAGGCATATCGCTAGGCCACTTTTTGGTTTGGAAATTGGACACTGATATCTGGTGGTAGCATGACCAAAGTGTTCAGAGAGACTGTTGTGGAAATTTGGGGATCCCGAGCGATTAATGTAGTGGCGACGTCCCCTCTCCTATGTAACTTATTTCATCTCATCATACTCAGGAACGATTTGCAATGAGTTAGCGAATTCAATTAAAAGAAGAAAAAATACTTAACTTTACACACTTATGACGGGCTCAATTCAGTCGAAAGCCTCAAACACTGCTGCTAGTTCTTTTACAAACTTAGGTGAAAAAGACACTGGATCTAGCCCAATTCATCATCAGTATGGTTTGCTTTCTGCGATATTCATTATAGTAAACTCGATTATCGGATCAGGGATTTTTTCAACACCTGCATCAGTTTACAAACATGCAGGTTCTGTGGGCTTGTCGTTAATGCTCTGGCTAGCAGGAGGATTTATATCCTTGTGTGGTTCATCGATGGCTTTAGAGGTGAGCCTGCTGGGTGATTCTTCCTGTAAACACTGACAGCCTTACAGTTTGGCACCGGTATACCTGTTTCAGGTGGATTGAAGAATTATTTAGAGCGTTCATTACCGAACAGGCGCCTTCTCGGTACTTGCTTTTACATTTTCTATTGCACCTTCTTGCAAGTTTCAACATCTTCAGCAATCTCATTTGCCAACTACATTCTCCTCGCGGCAGGACAGGAGGTCACAACTTGGAAGATGCGTGGTGTCGCTATTGCAAGTGTCTCATTTGCGGTTTTGATATTTGCTTTCTTTCCAAGAGCTGCGATGTATACAAACAATATGTTTGGTGCCATTAAGATTATTATGCTGTTATTTGTTATCTTCACAGATATGTAAAAGACTAATCTGAGCTGTGAAAACTCACAGAAAAACAGGATTTGCAGCATTGGGAGGTCACAACAAACTTGAAGAAAAGCCTGACAATTTCAATCCTAAAACATTATTTCAAGGCACAAAAACAAATGTATATGACATTTCAACAGCACTCCTGAATTGTATCTTCTCATATCAAGGATATGATCAGGTGAACGCGATTCTTTCAGAGGTTAGGAATCCAGAATCCAGTCAGAACACTTAAAATTGCCATGCCAGTTGCAATGGCGACCGTAACTATACTCAGTATCCTGGCAAATGTTGCTTATTTTGCTGGTGTATCGGTTGATCAGTTTCATGACAATGGTGTTACGGTAGCTGGGTTCCTCTTTCTTAACGTGTTAGGTGACAAAGCGGGAAATCAAGTTCTGCCTGTTCTAATCGCGTTATCAGCCCTAGGACATCTCATTTCAATGTCAAAATCAATCTCAGTAGTTTTGCAGGTGCTCGCTAAGGAGGATGTTCTCATATTCAACGACATTTTCACAAGCAGCAAACCGTTTGGAAGCCCACTAGCCGGCCTTGGTGTTGTGTGGGTTGTAACAATCATCTTTGTTTGTGCTCCACCAGCAGGTGAAGCTTATGACTTCGTGGTTTCGTTAAGTTCATATCCCTACACGCTTATGCTATTTTTATGTACGGTGGGAGCCGTTAAGTTGCGTTACTTCGATAATGATTGGAATCCGCCGTTCAAAGCACCAATTCTTGGACTCATTGTATTCATCCTTGCCTGTCTATTCTTACTCATCGCGCCTTTCGTTCCTCCAAAAGATAATGACTCAAATATCCCTTATTATTTGTCATCCGTGGTATCATTATCAATTACTCTGCTTGGAGTCGTTTGGTACTTTGTCAGATTCATCATTGCACCATTCCTGTTTCGCTACAAACTTGTTCCCAAGTACAAAGACCTTCCAGATGGATCTAGGATTACACGATATAAACGCATTAGTAAGTAATAATTGTATTTTTTGTAATATATCCTTTATAGACTGCATTTTTTATTATAGCAAGACTTTTTGGTTTAAGGGTGATGAACATTTGATAGCTCTTTGTCATATCTGCGATTATCATTACGAAGTCCTAAAAGGTATCAGCATAGCGTAAATTACAACGGTTTGCTTATTATCTATTAATCATAATTTTTTATTCGAATTGATAAGAATTAAGTCCAAAAAAGCACTTCAAATTAACTATTATGGTGCTGACGTCATTTGTAACTAACTACTCAACGACAATTCACGGAAAACCTGTGTAAGAAAGTCTTAATCTGTCCTTTAATTATCACTCATAACATGCACTCTTTGTCATATCATCATTAAATAATCAGAAATCGCGTCAAGTATCCAATTTATAGTATATCAAATCATCAGCTTTTCTCATACACAGCAAGAAGCACAAATTGGACAAATTCGCTCAGCTTCTTGACACATACACACATATCACACCCACACCTCCACAAAACACCTTTCCTAAGTCCGCTCTTACCTCAAATCGCCCGAACTACCAAAGACTGTTCAGGTACAAGGCGTAACCTACGTTGAAATCTTTATCAGAAACTCGATGAAGCTCGTAGCGGATAAAAGTACATACTAGTTGATATGTGTTTATAACCCATTCAAAGCACTCTTAAGTAGATTTCAGTTATCTCTAAATGTGAAAGAGTATTACTTCAGTACATAGTAAAAGTAAAGCATCCTTCATATTATGTTTTGGTAACTCTCAGCATCATCTCACTTCGTTATTCAGAATTTTTAAATTGTTAAACATTTATTTTCTCATATTAAAGTCTATATTCATCTATAACTTAGAAGCATTTAATTCCTTTTTACATCTATGATACTGACTGATTCAGATTATTAATTTAATTTATGCACAATATCATAATATAAAGTATCTTACCTTTTCTTCAATTGGTTTTTTAATTTCTTCTTTTCATAAGAACTTAGTAATTGCTAGAAGAATAAAAGAAGACTTAGTCCATAATAATAGCTCAGCAGAATCTCATTTTATCAAGATGCTCGAAACGTACTATCCACTGATAATATTTCTCTTAATATTCTGCATTAATCTTAATGCTATGCAGTTCCAGAAACGTATTGAGAAATTAGAGCTTCATTGCTTTGATAACAGTCTCACACACCAAAAAATGACAAATCCCGATTACAAAACTCAATCTGATTATCAGAAAAGTATTGAACAACCGTCCTTAAGCAATAATGTAGATCTCGAAACCAAAAGAAATACACCACTTGGTTCGAAAAAGTGGTTGACTCCTAAAATTATGTTGTTTTGCATTCTCGCAATAACGGCGTTAACTAATTATAATGTCTTTGATAACATAATTACCAGAGCTACACAAAAGACTAATGCTAAAACTTGCTTCCCACAGTACATAACTTTGGGAGACAATTTCTTTTTCAAATATGAACTGCGTGGTTCATGCGATGCGATCGACGCCGTTAAGCAACTTAAGGATCGATTGTATTTTGCTGTGTCACATATCCCTACAGAATACAGGCGCAATAACGCTGCATGTCTTAAACTTAGTTACGGCAATTATTGGGGTTATTTGGTTACCGAAGGCGCAGGTGACTCAGATGAAAGCGCTGCAGCCTGTGATGATGGTGCTGAAATGATATAGGAGGAGCATTTCGATAAACATTTTTATGATGTGAATAGAATAATGTTCTATATTTTCTTATGTTTCTATTAATATTTTATATATGCATCCGGCTTAAAGTATATATATTATAACCTGTTCACATAGAAATAGCATAATTATTAGTATAAAGAGGTATGCCACACTCTCCTGTAACATAGTCGTGGGGAGACGGTGAAAAATGCTTCACTCCTAAAGCCACTTTTGAAGTCCGACAACCGTTATGCCTTATGTAGAAAACACCCCCTGCTGATCTAAACTCTCCCATTTTAGTTAAAGCACATTCAATACAAAACTTCCGAGTTTCTTCTACAAAAGAGGCTCGGCAAGAGCAAGGAGATGTTACATCGAACCCTATTTCACCCTGATAGTACTTTCCATCGTTCGGAGATCTGTAGATGAACGGTATTGTACCACATGGTACTATAGTAAGATCACCTGAGTTAAAGTAAAGGTAGTAAATTATTTGTAACGCCAAGAGCGTAATGAAGATAACAGCAGAAATTCTTACATTTGCCCTACCTCTGATATCTGAAGTGATTCTTTTAGGTCTCCGATATTCTTCGTCAGAAGTCGGATACAAGATCTCTTCTTGTTTGCCCCAAATATCATCTGATACCATTTCTTAATTTCTTGCGCTGACGAGAGACAAATGAAATAGTAAAAATAATAAAAATGTAGCAGATAACATAATCTAAATTTGCTGTAAGACTAAAGAATACAAGACATTTTCTAGTTTCGTAATAACTGTTATAAAAATATCCCTCCTACATCTAAAATAAAAACTGGAAAGTAAGTCATTTTGGATTTCGGACACAAACGGCGTCACTTAATGGACAGATGCACAAGTAACACACCAATACTACATTAGAGATTAGAAGTACTGATGCTTTTTTAAGATATAAAGTGGTAAACTAGCATTTTTACTTTGCCCCGGCTGTGGCAACTTTGAGCCTATAAATTATCGATATTTGAGAATAAGCTATAGTATGGCTACTTGTTATTAAATAATTAAATGTAATTCGAGCCGTTCTATTGGAGGCTCTCGAAATCCATCAGAAACAAAACCAACTTTCAGCTGGCCATACCATGTATATCATTGTTCCATACATTCAAAATATGTATTTCAAGGTTTGATGTAACACCATAAATAGGGTTTAACGCATTGACACCTTGTCAGCATAACGTCTGGCAAATTGCATTACATCTGCAATTCTTAGGTCAATGATTTAACCTAATGCACTGTTCATAAATAATAAAAAAATATTTGCACGTTAAACGTGCTCCTCAATGGTCAAGATGTGTCATCCTTTTGCAGGGGCCATGCTAATCTTCTCTGTATTGTTCCAATATTATGTGTGCCGCGATGGGCATTAATGAGTGTGCTCTTAAATAGGCACAAATCACATTCTGACGTCATGACGAGAGTAAAGCAGAAGACATCATTTATTGTATTGTAAACGGATTGGATAGCAAGTAAACTCAAAACAGATGACCACACCTGTAAGCAATCGTATGATGAAATTACTAGACCTCAATTGAAAAACTGTATGTTGATAAATTTTTCATTATACCTATTACGACATGTGAACGAATCAGCAGTGTTACTATAAATATCTTTGCAGTTCGCTCGAATTTGAGTTTAAATATTTGCTCTAGACGTCCTCGTCGTCGATTCAGACCCCAGTTGGCGTGTTATCTGCTACAGAAATAGGGCAAATTTGTAAAATAGATTATCAATAAATATAAACAAATATGAACCTTGTAAGTATCACACAAGGTATCTAATATGTGGTTTGCTGTCCCCTCCTTCACCTATATCATATTACATTACTGATGTCACAATATTCTTAGTAGTATTCTATGATATAGTATACAATTGAGTTGTTAATCTACTAAAAAGTCGTGTCATACTAATAAGCCATGATTTATCGCATAGTTCATCTATCAACCTCATTAATGGTCACTAGGACCGCAGACGACACGATAAACACATGGAATCGCTAATTACAAAATACACATGCTTTAAAATACATTAAACATATTCATTTCAGAATCCCGCTATCTTGCACCTTAACCGTCACCAACCGAGAAGAGAATGAGAGCAACGAGGATAGTACTAGAGCATGTCCATACACCAAGGATAAGATTCTTAGGTAGAAGAGTTTGGAATAGCCGTGAGATTATATCTATACGCTCCCCTCTCTATTAACAATCCATCAGAACCAGAGAAACCACAGCCACATCCAGAAGCGCCAAAGGATTTCAAGGATAACTTTGCACAATTCGTACAAAAACGTCAAGATTACGTACAACCAAGTAAAAACAACCATATCAATTTCTGGGAACTCCCTGATCGTTTCCATAAGCATAAGTTTGCACCATATAGCGATTACGAGATAGAAGCTATTGAGGTAAGTATTGTGTTTTATATCGAGAAAGTTCTAACAAGAACACACACAGTCCGGTGGTGCTTCTCTTTATTAATGAATCCATGAATGAAATTTAAAGTATAGAATACATCTCTATTTTCTGATTATTATTAAGGAAAAGAAATCTATAAAATCCAATGCTCATTATGTTTTGAAAGAATGAAAAATCTCGTTGAATTGTCGATCAATGACTAACTCGTGGAGGATGTATCTGCGCATGAGAATGGCCTGCCGACAGCTCCCTGATCGAATTGCTCTTTGATTGACATGCCAGAGGCATACAAACCGGCGGCAGTGATAAGCAAGCCAACCAGAAGCATGAAGATATTAATGGAGGCCTTAATCCAGTGCCCCTTGCTAGTCTTCTTGAAGCCATCAATCCAACTCCTGTTGGGCTCGGCTGGCCACCACTCCCAGAACCAAACGATTGCGTTAAACCAAATGCAGAAGAATGAAGAGAAAACTGAACCTATTAATCCAAGTAAAGAATCGAAGAATGGAATGACTGATGCAATAATGAAAGCAAAAATACTGCAAGCTGCAGCGCAACTTATCCATACCAACCAAAAAACCCAATTGTTTGTTTTAAAGTTTTTATTGTTACGCATCGTCTGTACAAAGACAGCTTTACTAATACTGTGACAGATATTTGCAGCTCCAGCTACAAGACCTGGAAGTGCTACACCATAAGCGATACGCTTAATGAGTTGACCCGCGCTACCGAGTGCGGGTGAAGCGACATATTGGCCGGTGTAATAATAAACAACGAGACCTAATGCGATATAAACAACGGTGATACTACCCTGACAAACGTAAAGAGCCTTTGGGAAGTCCTTAGGTTCACGCATCTCTGGAACTATAGTGACGAACATTGGACTGGCGGCGTAGGCGAAAAGAAGGTTGACAATTGCAAGGAAAGCATTAGCGAAGGTTGTTTGGTGTGTTGCTGCTACTTCTTTATCGTATGGACCAACTGATGGTGCGGCTGCAGGTCTATCCGGACCAACAGCAACAGCAATAGTGAGTATCATGACTGATGCAAGGATACTAACAACACCGGCCCATGCTAACCATGAGAGCATCCTGTATGTTCTGAAGGACCCAATAATTGTAATCAAAACGAGACCAACGAATGTGAAAACAACAGTGCAAGTACCGTGGGCAGTAATAGCGTTAAATGCTATTGAAATTGACAATAATTGAGCACCTAAAACGAAAGCGATGTAAAGAATGTAAAAAGAATAGAGCGCTATTTTTGCCGGTCTACCACCCATAATCATCGCTATATCCGGTACAGAATGTGTCGATTTATGGTTGTTGCGGAATTCGTAAGTAATGATAGAACCCCAAGTGGTTAATACGGCCATAACTAAAAGAATAATTACACCAGGGACGGCTATAGATAAAATTAGAGGACTTTCCATTGGACAGAGAAGACTTACCTCCGAGAGAGGCGAATGCAGCCGGTACAGAGAGGATACCCAAACCGAATTGGATCTTTGTCATAACTATAGCGGCCATAGGCCAGTGAAGAGTTTTAAACTCCATTTCACCCTCGTGGGTCTCAAATACAGCTTCTTCTGATTGTCCTTGGGACGACTTCTCTGTATCATCTTTTCCCGAGTGAGCAATGTGGGACTGTAGGTTGGTTAGGTTAATTTGTGTATTGTATAGCACGAAGTGCCACTCACCCCCACTACATAGTCGCTCTCCTTGGAGGTCATGGTTGAAGGAGTGTTCATGTGAGCATTCGATTGGAAATATCGACTGAATATTCTCACAACTGTTATTTATAGGTCTTATAGAAATATATCTATTTATCCTTTTTCAGTAATTTTATAGACATTCGCATGTCCAGCTGATGCAGCCCGAAAATATTTTTCTTTATCCGAGAGGCCGGTGAAGCATTACATATATATACAATGGGGTAATTACGATTGCATATATATATCTGTACTGTTGGTGGCTTTCATTGTCGGTCCGAAAAATCAGTGAGTGTGATATAATGTTATTAAAACCCAGGCAAGTATAAATTGAAACAATTTATCGATGTTTAGGCATTACAAAATCGCGCTGATAGCTGGATGACCAGTTCCTAGAGATTATCGTTCAAAAGTTATGTTGGCACCATCTGCGGCAATTTTCCCGATTATTTTAATTGAATTAAGAGTCTAAAGTAATATAGATATTATATACACATACATGTGCACTTCGCTCACCGTGCTTAACTGGAAAACCAAAGTGGCAATATCTAAGACACAGTTACTCATACATAAAACGGACTAAAATAATCTAAGATGACCTTCATATATATTTAACTTCCCTTTCTTTCATACCATCATCTTATATACCCAAGAACCTTTATGGCAGCGGGAAGCAGGCCAACTGAGAGGGATATTGAAACTGGTCAAACGATAGAATACACAAGATGGCATAAAATTGTGGAAAAGTTTCTCCATCTGTTATTTCCATTTATTAGATTATCAGAAGAACATTTTTCCGAGCTTAGGTCTGACTTTCAAGATGGCTATATTGAATACCCTGGTGATAAATATAACACGATAAAGCCTACTTATGTTCTCACATATGCTCTATTTGTTTGGCTTCTACGCGGGATGACGATGAAACTTACCACGGAAAGTGAGGAGATCAATGTACAACCAATCACAGACCTACCATATTGCTTGATTGAATTAGATATGGAGCAACTTACGCCTAAACATCCACTTACGGAGGATATTTTAAAAGATTTCGCCAATCGTAACATCCAGGGGACTTGCTTTCTCTTTCATGTTACAAACGCGACTGTGACGAGATTACGCAAGGAGAATGACAAACTTTATGAACATTTCACACATAGGAGGTACAACAATTACGGTGATCATGAACATAACATGCCAAAACTACTCTTCATGGCTCTCAAAGAGGAGTTAGCAGGTGTAAGGTATTTAGTTGGTGAAGAGATTAGTTACAAACCGCATCAAGCGAGCGTGCAGGTGTTTAGTATGGGAACATTCACACTTATGTATTTTCGTTTCTGTCAGGGTGCTGCTCTGATGACTTCGTTGGTATTGACTGCTATTGGTGGGTAGATATTACTCGAAAGGATTGTCTAATTACCTTGGTAGCCGGTATATTACCCGTATGGGATGAAAACAAGCAGATTAAAATAGCAAGCGTTGTTCTTGCAGGCTGCGGTGGTGCACTTGCAATCATACAATTCATTACCACGCGTTCCTTTGAGTTGACCTATGGTATAGACCCTAAGGCTGCATTAGCAGATAACCCAATATTCGTTAGAACCGATTTGGGTGTCATGCCTGGAGAGACTGTCAGAAGTTGGAAAGCCGAGCAAGTGAGGTTGTTAAAATTCCTCGTTATTCATCAAGTATATACCGTAAAAGGACGCGCATATTGTGTATTCAGAGCATTAAATGCTTCTGGACCAGTAAGTGCTAGTTGCAACTTGGGTGTCACGCCGTATGCATTGATGAATGCACTACCAACATTTTTCAGCGATAAAGGCAGTCGCAAGCTGGCCGCCCTTCCTGATCCCTATAGTGAGAGGTATTGGGAAGCGGGTAAATCGCACATCCATTCAAATACGGTTAATAGTGCCTCTGCGTCGCTATACCACCATTCACAATTCAGATTGATTAGATAGTCGTCGTCTATTAAATAATTGTACATTGCTTGCTATGCATTTTAGAAGTTCTTATTGAGTAACCATTCTCTCATTTGATGCGTATAATCACCTGTTATATAGATCTGATTCTTTGGTAATTTCAACTTTATATCCAATTGTGGGTAATCAGCAAGGATATCCTCTTTTAATGACTAGTATGATATGTTAGATGTGTTAGACGTAAGCTACCCCCACAAACCTTGCTATCACCATCTATTTTTCTGATTATCGTTGAAATTTGATTACCACGCTTGTATTCAGTGTATACAGGAAGGTTATTAGTACGTGATCTAGCAACGTAATATAATTGCTGCTGTGTTCTCAGTATATTTGATATTTTCATCTTCTTGACGGTCAAAAGAGAAGGTTTAGTAGTTACCATCAGGAAAAATGCAAAGGAGTTTTGTTAATTACTTTCAAAAATCAATAATAAATAACGCAAAAGCTAAGCAATCTGCTAGAGTTTCGGTCATTGATGCTTGCACACAATTGAAGCAGACAGACAGTAAACGCCCATGGTCAGCTTATGAACTTGTTGTTGTTACAAAGAAAGAGAAGGGTCATATTCCACTTAGAGGTATGGTAGAGTTACCTCACGATCCACGCAAAACTAGGGAAGTTGTATTGGTGTTTGCAGAGGGTAGGCAAGAGTGTGTATATGTCTATATCACGCTAATTGCCTTTACAGGAGCTGATGCAAAGGCTGCTAAGGAGGCAGGCGCAGATATCGTTGGTGGTGAAGAGTTAGTTGGTGATGTGAGTATCCTTACCTAGGAATAACCTTTCTGTAACTCCTCTATAGCTTCTCTCCGGTAAACAAGCACTCCCTACGAAAGCACTCGCACATCCATCACTCCTTCCTCAGGTACAGAAAAACCTCGCTAGAATGCTTGGTCCAAAGGGACTGATGCCAGCTGAGAAGAGAGGCACAGTAACAACAGAGCTCGCTAAAGCAATAAACGAAGCTAGAGGTAAAGTTACATGGAGAGGTGATAGAATTGGTGTAGTAAGATTAGGCGTTGGTAGAATACAATTTGATAGCAACCAAGTTGAAGAGAACATTAAGAAGTTCATCGATGGATTAAGGAATGGTATGATTATTGATACTGCACCTGGACAACCTAGGCGATGTAGGTGATTGTTTTTGTAAGCTACCTAATTGACACACCACAGTGACAACAATAGAGAAGATCTACCTCAGTAGTACACAAGGTAGAGCATACGAATTAAAGCTGTAAACTTATAAATGAATAGATTTTATTATCCTTATTTTCCCATATACGCGTCATCGAACTGTTCTTTGATTAATACAATCATGGTGTTAGAAGCCTCATTTGTACTGTGAGTATAGCTTAATTTAGTTTATTACTTATCTAAGAACACCATAGCATTGACAACTCAGAGTATATGAGAAATGGTGATATCCTCCCAAATAGATTTCAAGCACAAGTCGACGGAGTAGGACTACTAGCTCAAGCAAAGATGAATATGAATCCAGAGAATACCGTTGGTTTAATGACAATAGCTGGCTCCTCCCCTGAGGTTTTAGTGACGAGTACAGCTGATGATGCAAAGATAATAGCTTCGATGCACGACGTTAAAATATCTGGAGAATTGGATTTCATACACGGTCTGCAAGTCGCACAATTAGCACTCAAACATCGTCAAAATAAAGTACAAAGACAACGTATCGTCGCATTCATTGGTAGCCCTATAAGTGAAGACTCAAAGGAACTTGAAAAGCTTGGTAAAAAGCTGAAAAAGAATAACGTCGCCGTAGATTTAGTAGTTTTTGGTGAGATAGATGAGAATCAAGAAAAGTTGGAAAAGTTTATACACACCCTTGGTGGCACTGATAACAATAGAATACTCATAGTTCCACCTGAGAATAGAACAATTTTGAGTGATTACTTGATTAACTCACCTATCGTTAGAGGTACAGTTGACCCAGAGGAGAGTGGTCCAAGTAATCCAGCACCATCTGGCTTCGAATTCGGTGTTGACCCATCACTTGATCCAGAATTGGCTATGGCATTGCGTATGTCCATGGAGGAAGAACAAGCGAGACAGACGGCAGGTGATCAAGGCGCTGAACAAAGCACCCAAATGGAGGACATAAAGGAAGAGAAAGAGAAGGATGAGAAGGGCACTCAAGCTGAGAAAGACGTTGAGATGTCAACAGCTGATCAACCACAATCAAAACAGGAAGAGGATACAACAATAGTAGATGCAGACGATGCAGATGACGAAGAAGCTGAAATACAAAAAGCAATAGCAATGTCAATGCAAAACGATAACCAAGAGCAGAAATAAAATACACAATAATATCATTTGATGTTGCATTTTGACCATTTTGAGGTATTTGCGAGCTTTCCTGTGAGTAGCGGTTGTGGTGGTTTTGTGTAATCGTATGTGATTTTCCTAGCTGGCTGGTCATTGTAGGAATCTGGTTTGTAGACGTCCTTGAGTGGTGTATCAAAAATGGCCTTGAAGGATACATTCGATGGGGTATTTTTTACACGTTTGCGTAATCTAATGGGTGTTCTGGGGTTTTTAAACGTTTTGATAACAGGTTTTTGATAAAAATTTTCCGAGACCTTCTCCTTTGACGCTTGTTTGGCCTTTCTCCTCGCATCCTTTGTGACTTGAACGTGAGATTTCCAGTGAGCTATCAACCTCGGATGATTCTGTTTCCTCCATTGGATAGATTTCTCCCTCATTTCATTCCTCTTTTGATGGAGTCTGCTAAAGCGCTGGAGGTCCTTTATCGAGAATTTCATTTGAGAGCGCTTATAATCATCATCTAGTTTGCTTAATAGGTATTGTTTGTATGAGAGCAGATTGTGATAATAGTCGCCACTATAATGCAAATCAAGCGATCTAAAGAAGTCTGCTTCAAAAGATAAATCTTGCAGATTAGAATTTACTAGCCTCAATGCGGCTAATCGCTGGTGTCTCTTTAATAATCTCCTTCTAATCATATAATGTATCTCAATCGGCTGAGGTTTAATTCTAGGTAAAGGTGGATTATAATAACTTGGATATAATAAACTACCTGTTAGTCTATACTTTAAATGACTATTTAAATTAAATAAATAATTTGCATATCTTTTTTCATAAAATATTTTGTTCATTGGGCTGCTATTCAGAAACACCCAAAATGGTACAAATACAAGAACTCAAAAGTGAGGATGAATTCACCGACGAAGAATTTGATAGCGAAATTGAAGAGGAATTAGACGTTGAAGATGAATTTGATCCTAGCGATGAAAGCCTCGCTGATAGAATATCCGCATTGAAGGATATCATTCCATTAGAGACTAGAAATTCAATCAAAGAGAAGTTCACTAACAGTGTAGCATTCACAAGAAAGTCTTCAAAAGTATTAGGAAATCTCATTTGGATCGTCACCACATCTAGCTTGCTCGTTGGATTGCCATTAGCATTGGCTATTGAAGACGAGTCAAGAATTTCAATGGAGGAGAAATCCTTATTAGCCCAACAATCTGGACAACAAGAGATGTTAGGAGAAGAATCCAAACAACAGGGTGTAAGTTATTAGCCACTTCACTTCTCACTTCTCACATTCGTCATAGATCGTCGCACCCGGCTTTTAATCTTTCTTTGTTACCTCCATGTTTAAATTAAATAAGTTTAAAAATACGTTAAATTTAAGAAATTTAAGAAATATTTACACTCTATCATCTGATGAGTTGTTATTGAAAGATTCAAGTTAGTCTGTGATATAGTCACCTTTCATTAATGTAACAGCTCTATAGTTACGAAGCTAGCAAATAACGACGTAAGACCTCTAGTCAGACATATGGATGAGGCTGAGCAGATGGATAAATCCATTATAAACAAGCTATTCAATAATGGTGTATGTAACCGTTGATAGCCGGTTATACCACATTGACACTTACAGCTCATGGCTATCGAAGTTGACTCCAAGTACGGTGGCTCAGACTGCTCATTCATGTCTGTCATCCTCACCATAGAGGGTTAGTTGTCTTAACTTTCCCTAACCCCCTCTCTAACATACAACAGAACTAGCAAAGGTAGACCCTTCAGTTAGCGTCATGTGTGACGTACAAAATACCCTCGTTTGTACCGTCTTCAACAAATACGCTACAGAGAGTCAAAAATCTCACTATCTACCACAACTTTCGACAGACAAGATCGGCTCGTTCTGTCTTTCTGAACCTGCATCGGGCAGTGACGCTTTCGCTCTACAAACTAAGGCTACAAAGGTAGATGGTGGTTATAAGCTCAATGGTACGAAAATGTCCGTTTGAATTGTCTATGGTCACCAACACTGACAACTACCGAAGGTGGATCACAAACGCTGCAGAAGCTGAAATATTCCTTATTTTCGCAACTATCGACCCTTCCCTTGGATATAAAGGTGTGTCTCGACTGTTTGTTCACTGTACAACTTCTCATGCCCCCAGGAATCACTTGCTTCATCGTAGACAAAGAACAAGGCGTTGAAATCGCTAAAAAGGAGCAAAAGGTGTGTGTACACATAGACTATGGCAAACACTTACGACCCTTCAGCTGGGTATCAGAGCATCATCCACTTGTGTGCTCAACTTTGACGACTTATTCGTCCGTGATGACCAAGTCATGGGTGAAATCGGCAAGGGATAGTAAGTCCATACTGTTCTATTGTTTCTGCTAACAATACTTCTAGCAAGATTGCCATTGATATACTCAATGAGGGTGAGTGAAGCGTCTCCGTCCTTAATTTATTCGTTAATTCTCCGCAGGTCGCATTGGCATGTATGTCTTACTGCCACTATACATCCTTACTCACACTATTCTCTCAGTGCGGCTCAAATGATCGGCCTCGCACAAGGCGCTTTCTCTGCTTCTGTGCCATACACATACCAACGTAAGCAATTTGGTAAGCCAGTCGGTGAATTCCAAGTAAGACTTTTTATGCTAATATAAATCATCTAACAAATAAAACCCAGGGCATGCAATTCTCTTTTGCTGAAGCATATACCCAAATTGAGGCAGCGAAACTCCTAACATATAGTGCGGCAAGGTTGAAAGAACAAGGTGAATCATTCACGAAGGAAGCCGCAATGGCAAAATACTACTCGTCCAAGGTTGCCCAAGCTGTCTCAGGTAGTGCCATTGAATGGGCCGGTGGTGTTGGTTTCACTAGAGAAACTGGTATTGAGAAGTACTGGAGAGACTCAAAGATCGGTGCCATCTACGAGGGTACCAGCAACATTCAGCTCAATACTATAGCTAAGTTCATTCAAAAGGAATATAGTGATGTATAAGGTGTTACAAGTGTTACGACCATCACGAGAAACTATATATCAACGAATGTAATTTTTCATGAATGTTTTTATGACAACAATAATGAGTAACCTGACTCATAATACTTCCCTGAAGAACTTTGAAAAATTCATTTTAGCCCCTTCTAATAGGCTTAACTTTTGTCTTATCAAATTCGACAAACTTTTCGTTACCAACCTTGGTAGACAAATTGAATGCTCTTTTTGGGGTTTCACTTTTGCTCAAATCAATAGACATACGCTTTGATCTTAGAGTTGAGCTTCTGTTCTCCCTTGCAGCTATAGATGGGCTATTGATCGATTTGACTGGTATGGATAGTGTGCGCTTGTGTCCTGGTGTGTTTGCAAATGTATCTACCGAGGGGCGTCTAGTAGGTACCTTCTCGTTACTTTCTTGGCTCTCACTGCCAGTTCTTAATCTACTCGCACGTGTTTGTCGAGGTGTAATTGATGGTGCCTTTACACTCTTCACATCTAACGCTAAAGACTGACGTTTATGCCCAGGTGTATTACCAAAGTCAACAGGTGTACTACTCGTGCGCCTTCTTTGAGGTGTTGATGTTTCGGTTTCTGAACCGCGACGAAGGTGTGAAGCCCGTGTCTGACGTACTTCAAACTTAGGTGTTGATAAAGACTTCGGTGTGGGTATATTACGACGTTCTTCGTTCTCCTTGGATGTGCTGCTCAAACTCTCACGTGATGTCGTACGCTTTGGTGGTGGTGTGATACCCATACGTAACATTGCAGCTCTACTCAATTGTGGTTGAATACTAGGACGACGATTGGTTGAAGGAGCTTTACGAGCTTTGAAAGGTGTGTTTGTCTCAGATATCGCGTCCAATGAGGAACTCACTGAGAGTGACTTCAATTGCTCATCTATCGCGTTATCAGTCGTATCTGACACGATATTCGCGTTCGGGTCTTCGTTTGTGGTATCTTCGCTCTTATCATTTTCTGCGCCTTGGTTGAGTATACCTCCAAATGCGGTGTCAATGAGTGCACGTCCTTCTTCTGATTCAACGGTTTGTTGTTCAACTAGGTTTGCAGTTTCATTCAATGGTTCACTCAATAAAACTACTTGTTTGTCATTCAATCTACTTGATTTACCCTCTTCCACTTCAATTGGCTCATTGAGTATAGCCACGTGCTTTATCTAAAGAGTACAAATTAGTGTTTGTTAGTGTAACATCACATTCCACTCACGCCCTCCAATATTGACGCCTGCGTCATTTTATTATTAAGTTGTGATGATAGAATTTAGCAAAGACGGTCTAAACGCAAACACAAGCTAACAAAGAGGGAAATGTAAAAAACCCCGAATTTAGAAATATTATTTAACTTTCTACATTTCATTAGCTCATCTAATAATAAATGACGTTTGTCTGTCTGATATCCAACTATTGTGGCTTCGTGGATTATACGGACATAACAATTAACAATCATGTCTGGACCATTTGAACAAGGATACTTACCTGAAATAAACTTCCAAAACAAACCTGGATTAGAGGCTAACATGCCTTCTAAACCTGTCTACGATAGGCTTCCAGGTGGGCCATACAAAGCAGCTGGTAAATTAGAAGGCAAGGTTGCATTAGTAACAGGTGGAGATAGTGGAATTGGTCGCTCTACTTCCTTCTTGTACACCCTCGAGGGTGCTTCATTAGTGTTTACATACCTCCCACAAGAAGAGCGCGACGCTAAGGACACAATTGCAATCATTAAGGAGCGCAAAAGTGATGCCAAAGTACACGCTATTTCTGCAGATTTGAGGAAAGAAGAGGAGTGTATCAGAGTTGTCGAAGAGACTGTCTCAACTTTCGGCAAGTTGGATATTCTTTTTAATAACCATGGCACACAAACTATGATTTATGACATTAAGGACATCACTACTGAACAATGGCATGATACTTTTAACACCAATATTCATCCACTTTTTTACCTTTCAAAGGCAGCTTTAAAGCACATGAAGGAGCACAGTGGTGCGACCATATTAAACAATGCATCTATAAATGCCTACATTGGTAGACCGGATTTATTAGATTACACAGCGACAAAAGGTCTGCTTTAATTCTCTTTTGCTGCTGCAAATTTTCTGACAAAACCATAGGCGCTGTTGTTAGCTTTACGAGAGGTCTTGCCAACCAATATATAAACAGGGGAATAAGAGTGAATGCTGTTGCGCCAGGTCCCATTCAAGCTCCATTAAGGGAGTCGACTATGGAAAAACCTGCACAAGAGGGTTTCAGTACTCCTATGGGTCGCCCTGGTGAGAGTATTGAAATTGCAACGGCAGCTGTTTTCCTCGTTTCGAATGATTCAAGCTTCATAACAGGTGCGTTCTTGATTTTTGTGTATTATTATTTCTAAAATATCCTATAGGTCAAACTATTCACGTCAACGGTGGCTCTTTCACCACAAGCTAAATTTAATCTAATTTATAGTATTTATGATATGATATGATTTGTGTTTACTCAAATTGTCTTACTTCGTTGCAGAATTATTTGCACTGGAGAGAGAATGGTATTCAAGCTACTCATACATCCAGAAATTAAACTTGTCAGCATGATCACATTCTTCAACTTTGATGGTTAATGAAGTAACGTATCTCTCGATATATCATTTACATCATTCATAAACCCACAAAACATCTTCTAGTCTAGGACATTCCAATAGAAGTGTAATAATCACCCTTTGTTTCATCAAGAGACATGCTTTAAATTCAATGTCGCTTATTGTACTAGTAACTATTGAATGCCTATCATGCTGATAAGAAATATTTTTTTAATATTTTCTAAACGGTGCTATCTCCCTGATTCTCCATCATTTAAATCCCTATCTCACTACTTATATAATTACGATATTGGGATTTCGTTGAATTTAATAAGATTTATGAGCTAAAGTGTTAGTCTTTAGTTTTCCTCTAGAACAGTCTGATTATTTTTACATACAATCTTCAATGAAATTATGGCGATGGTCAGTCACCCCGGTAAACGGTTTATACTCATTGCTATAATATAAAAGAAGCCTTTTCACAAATCTCTAGACGACTTACGACATTAATAGATTAAAGGCCATTTGACAGCGATTAATGTAATGCTCAATTAGCACAAAAAGGAGAACGAAGATTTTCTAGTAAACTGCATGATGAAGACTTCGATTAAATACGCCCCATAAATTGCATCTCACACATTTTACAAAGTTAAGGGAAAAAATAATTTGAAATGAAGATAATCCATATAAAACTCGGCAAAACGAAGGTCCTGCCCGGATTCGAACCAGGGTTGGGTGAAGTCACCTTGTTCAAGGTCATAACCACCAATTTCTGAATTGGTACTCGTAGAAGTAAATCCAAATGATCAGAAGTTATAAACTGAAAATCAGAATCACCAGTGATAACCACTACACTACAGGACCGTTGGCTTCGTCTTTCATTGATATATACTTGAAGGCATTCGCATTTAATTTTTAATTTTTGTAGATCGTCTGCGAAGGGAAGAGAAAGAGGGACATCTATCATGGAAATCTGAAAATTGCTGGAGGGACCTAAAATTTTTTTAGCTGAATATTCAGGCGTTTTATTGTACATGAGAACTTTCTAAAAGAGATGTACTTTCCAATTGTACTGATGAGTGTTATAATAAAATACTTCTCAATTGTTTATTAGCATAATCCTATTCCCCATTGTCACGCTACTTCTTCCTCTGAGAAATAATTTACTGTATGTTCATCCGACACAAGTGATAAAAGACAGACAGACAAGAGCCGTGGTGACGAGTTTTGTCTTCAGTATCCCGGATAAATAATATTTTATTTACTTCGTAATCACGCGAGTAAGGGTTCGATTAGAAAAGTTGTATCTTCAGATTGATTGCAGGTTGGTTAGAGTTGGAACTTGATAAAATTGATCGGTTCATAAGAAAAGAGAAACAGCTACTTTTGTTGTCATAATAAACCGATCTTCCTATTTATATAGTTATTATTCTCAGAAGAAATGTCCGTGAAGGTAATTCCGAGATTCTATACAGTATAACTGAAAGTAATTTATCCGCTCGACGTAGAATAATGGCGCGTTTATATATTAGTCTATATAACCCAACAAAGCTAAGACATAATGGCATCTTGTACTATTTAAGAATAAATGGAGTAAGTTACACCGGATATCTCTATGATTGTGTTGAATATCAAGTGCATCATTTTTTGAAGGCACGAAATGATCTAAAGTGGATACTGAAAGACAATCTGCATCTCAGTGTACATAGCCATAGCGTAATCTACTTGAAAGTTTGTAATAATATCCTACTTCACTCTATGCAGACCATCCGATATGACATGTTTCTCATTTCAAGATCTAACCACCTGATTGAACGGAACGATGCAAATATGTAGTAAAATTATCCTAATGCTACTTAGTTAATTTACGACAAATCATTCATCAATTTTCGCAGTGTAACTGACGAGTCTAGGATACCCGCTTCGGGACGCGAAGTCGATTTGGTGGGAAGTTGAAAATGTGAGCTGCGAAGAAGTCAATTAATGAAAAGCTAGATAAATTATAGGGTGGAACAGTTCTTAAGTACATTTATTTAATTTCTATCAACCATATGGCGTCATCAAACACTTCCGAGTTCTTCAATTGTTACGTCCATGAATGAGCAAACTAGGCCAAGAGCAGTAGGTATATTCTGTTATTCGATATAGCTATTAATACAGTCAGTGTGATGCTTGTAGGAGGAAAAAGATTAAATGCGTGATAACAGAGGAGCATAGCAGCTGTTCACATTGTTCAGCTAGAGGAGATAACTGCACATTCGATCATCCCACTCCATTCAGACGTCCGAAGCAGGCGTACGTCGCAGCTATCGAGATGCGAGTATCAAAGTTGGAATCATTAGTAGCTAGATTGGCACCCGCAGGATTTGACTACATGAAAGAAGTTGGACCACCTATCACAGCGGAGTCCTTTGATAACAACCCAACTAAGACGAGAAAACGTAAACAATCAGGCGATATAGCCAAGATTCCAGTTGAAGATGACGATGACGCAAGCGATGCGGAACTCTTGGAAGTAGAAAGGAAGTTTAGAAAATGCCTGTGTATAAACGACCCAGTTCCAGATTTACAGAGATATTACGGTCCAAGTAGTACAGCTATTTTGTTCACTGCTGCTCAAGTATACGGCGGTCAGCTAGATGATAACTCCAAGGCGTCACTCCTGCGACCGAGATTCTGGCAAGACAATGAGCGTATAGCTGAGGAAAAGATGGATGATGATATTTTACCGATTTTACCAAGCGACTATCCAACTAATCTTGATAAACTGGTAGAACTCTATTTTGAACACGTTAATAGCTACTTCCCATTGTTACACAAGGAGACTATAATCCAGGAACTTCAATTTAGGAAATTAGATAGAAGCTTTGCTGGAGTTATTATGTTGATATGTGCTATTGCAAGCAAATTTAGCGACGACCCTAGTGTGTTATCAGTAGATAATGACAGCCTTTCTGCTGGCCAGAAATTCTACAAGACATATAAACTCAAATGCAGGAGAAACCAGTTGGCTGCACCATCATTGAACGATATTCAATCTCAAATCGTGAGTCAATCGTTAAAAAGTAGGTGTTTCTAATATAATCGTAGTTGCTACAATGGTACCTACAATCAACGCCGTTCTCAAAAGCCAGCTGGTGTATAAATGGTTTGACCTTCTCGTACTTGCAAGATAAGGGTTATCACAAGAAAACATCTTCGGATGACTACGTAGATGATGAATGTGAGTAGGACTATTTAGAGAAGAGAGCTTCTCTCAAAGTAGCTCAGTAAAGCGCAGAGCATTTTATTGCGCTTTCGTTCAGGATAAATCGTTATCAGCGTTGCTTGGACGGAGCGCGATGATGCATAGGCATTTCGACGTTCAGCAGCCTAGTGCATTACCTGATGAAGTCGGTACATCAATGGAGCTGTCTATCAAATATTTTAAAGAAATAATCAAACTCTATTCCATACAAGATGAAGTACTTGAAGCTTTGTATGGTACCAAAAAAGTTAGCTCGCATTTTCCAGAGGACAAGGTCAAAGAATCAGTAGCTAAGATTGCTCAGCTGAACGACAAGTTGTATAGGTGGTCTGAGGATATCGATTTGGAATGTGAGCATTACTTACTTGTAATTTCGTCAACTAAACCATCTGTAGTGAAATACAATTGTGGGTCCGCTTTGGTCACCTTTTTACACTATCATTGACATTAATCAGCTAACTGCACTGATGATTTCACGCATTCATTGATGTCAAACTTACGAATTGCGTATCACATTCTGCAAATATTCACGTATAGGAATTTCATAACGATGCCTCGACGCTCTACATTCAGATCAACGAGTTTGTCAGTTGCAACGCAAGCGAGTATCAACTTGTTAAACATTTGGTATGCTAAAGCAAAGAGAAATAAACAACATAGCTTTGTCGATATGCTGATAGCGACTAGTGTGGGTAAATAATTCTTGTGAAATTATAAAACTAACATGTTATAGCCATTTGTTGTTTGTTTAGTGTTAGTAATTAGTGCATGTGAATGTCGAAAATACGCTGGAGAAACCGCAGATCTCTTGGAGCTTAAGTATATCGAAATTGGATTGAGGTTATGTAGAGAGGGAGAAAAATACAACTATTACAGTGGTAAAGAGAGTGATTTACTCATACAGTTGCTACATATGTGCAACTTACATGTCGATGTAAATAATCTTCCAGTTGTCGAAGAATATGAGAATGTTAGTGATATAATTACACGTAACTTAATCTTATCTGACAATCGTACAGACTAGTAGTGGCAGTAGTACATTCAGTTTAGATACACCACCTTCAACTGAGCATACTCAACGACTTTATCTCGATCTTCTTGGATCGATCAACGCGAATGTAGATGCGCCAATGAAGGAAGGTAATACTATGGCTACGGTTGACAACCTTGATAGCATATTAAATGACTATCCTGTCACAAATACAGTGTGAGTGAATTAGTATTGAAAGGCCTTTTCGCTAACATTCTTCAGTGACGAGCAATGGAGATCATTTATTAACACGTTAGATTTCTAAGAATGAATTTAAGCTGAATTTATATAAAATTAATGACTTTAAATAAAAAAAGCAATATGAATATGAATTTTTACAGACTAAACGAGAGTGTTATAAAAAAGGAAATGAAAAAAGAAAAGCGAAATCCTTCTAATTAGATGTGTATAGTGAGGTTGTGGAATAAAGATTTTATGAACTAAACTTTAGTTAATGAAAATTTTGAATGAATGAAATCTTGTGAATTCAAATAAAATCTTCTAGAATGAGAAGTTCGCAGTTTGCTTACGTCTTGACGAGGATGATGATGGATTGATAAGCGCTGAACTGAAGAAGAGACCAACAGTAAGACCGTTCGCAATACTGATAAGGTTTTGGGCGATTGCTTGCGTAGCACTAGCATTTGTACTATCACCACCACTCGAAACAAGACTCATAAGGCTTTGGGCGATTGCTTGTGTAGCACTGCCGTCCGTACTATCACCCCCAGCAATGCTGGTAATATTTTGGGCGATTGCTTGTGTAGCGTCCGTAGTAGCACTATCGTCATTGCCAACATCAGCGAAACTGAGAAGACCGAATTGACCGAAACCAGATGGAAGAACGAAGAGAATACCTGGAACCATCAACACATATGCAGACATAGTTGTGAGTCTACCGATGATGTTACCGATGATACCAACAGTGAAACTGGAGAGTGCTGATGCAAGATCAGCTCTTCCGCCGAATCTGTCATTGTGAGCTGCAACGTGGTTAATAAGAATGAAGATAACAAAGCTTCGACTCACTTGAGAAGTAATTGACAGCATAACCAGCGCAACCGATCAAGACCATAAGAGGGAATTCCTTCGACATGATACGTGTTTGATTACGCAAACTCAGACCAATGACGAACAATGGTGCCAAAAGAATGTTGTATTCATCTGGCGCATGTCTCATATACCAATGTTGGCCTGAAACGCCTTGAATGGCACTACAGTCGTTTGTTGTGTCAATATCTTTGTTTGTAAAGAGGTACCAAAGTTCAGCACCAAAACCGATACCGAATCCAAGAAGTAACGCGTAGATGATAGCGTAGAACATTCGAACAGAACCGGCTGTGATATTACGTGAGGTCAACTCCATAGACCCACAAAGGACAATGAAACCTGGGAGGATAAGTACGATAGAACCAGATACGACAGCCTTGAAACAGAAATATCTGCTGTACGCCAAACAAGCAGCAAGGAAAGAGTTGAGTGCTGCAATGAGAATTTCGAAAATACTACTGAATGATTCCTTCTTAGCGACGACCATTTGGGTGATAACAAGAATAGCACCAAGAACAGCAGCCATGAGGGCATCAATGAAGGAACCATCGAAAGCCATTGGAGTGATGGCAGCTGAACATAACATACCAATACAGATAGTAGTGAAAACATTGTAGGTTGGTGGAGAAAGCATAATTTCATCCAACTTCGCAGATGCATCAGTAACGTTAACCTTACCGTGTAAAACATCGGAGTAGAGTTTGTGAGTGTCAGGTAAACGTGCAAGATCCAAACCGGAAGCTTGTTTGATGAACTTGGTGTCAGAAGTGCGTGTGCTTGAATCGGAGAACGACATTGTCATCACACCTGGTGTAAACATACATTGAACTGGTGCTTCTAAAAATCTACCGGTGTTTTGAATGACAGCTTCAAGACGGTGAGATGGTGAACCAAACATCATGAGCGCACGTGTAAGTTTAAGTAGGAACTCTTGACGTTCGATCAGTGCAGCCAAGTTGAGCAAAATTTCATTTTTCTTTCTCTCTTTTCGCGCTCTCTTACGTTCTGCCTTCTGGGACGGAGATTTTTTAGCCTCTGAAATTACGCTTTTTACCATTTTACCTGGTGTTGAAGCAGCTGACATAGCGCCGGACATACCCTTACTGACACCTTTCTGGACAAGACTGGCGGGATTATATTTGTGGAAATGAGATAGTGAGGATGGCTTAAACGAGCCTCCTGGAGTCTTCACAGGTGTAGGGCTCTCTGAAGGAGTTTGTTGACTTGGAGTTGGCGTAAGCGTTGGTGCTTGCTTCTCCTCGTCAATAAAGATTGGAGGACCTTCAGGGATCTTTTCATCAAGCTCGCTGTCACTTTTAACACTCGCTGTTGGAGTAGAACTTGCAGAGTTGTTGTCAGCTTCCTTGAGTGCCATCAAACCACCCAAGACACTAGTAGGACCAGAAGTAGCTGGAGGTGGGACAGGTTCCTCGTATGACATTTCCGATGTGCTGTCCCTGTTGTTTGCCTCTACGTCGTTCTTCTCATCGTCGGTAGCCTTAGGTTTGAGTACTTTACCCAACCAAGAGCCAACTTTCGACTTATCGTTCGCCAACCTTTTTCTAGCTGCGAGTGATGGAAGACCTTCGGTCTCACCCTCTGGAATGGTGAACTCGCCATCTGCGCCCTCAAAGTTCAAGAACTGCTCGAGATAGTGGTCGTCATCATTTTTTCCAAGCTCAGCTTCTCTGCCTGCAGGAACTTGTTCTCCTTGACCGCCATGTTGTAGTTTCCTAAACAATTCAAGGCGATCCATCAGCGCTGTCGAGGAGATTTGAAGGCTGCCGTATTAGTACATTATCACTAGCTCCAAATAACTGGAATGTGACTGGAACGAATAATATCCAAATACAGCAGCCTCTCAATAAACACCACTCACCTCTTCAAATCCTCAATTTGCTTACGTTTCGTCTCCTCTTCGTTATCATCTCCAAGTGGCTCATCTGGGAGGGGATCTCCTTCTGACCACTGAACACGTTTATCCGGTACACTTGCAGTGTCTTCCGTGAGATCAATTGCTGCAGGTGTCTTATCCGCATTTGCCTCATTTTTGTCAGCGAGATGTTCACTTGACATTTTTTTTATATTCTACAAAATCCGTACTTAGATAGGCAATAGAATCCCTCTTATTGCCTTTCGTCGTTTTGGAAAAGAAGAACTCCTCAGTTGGCACTCAGTTAAGGTACACGAAGGTACAAAATCGGTGGCATTTTCTAGTTCTAGTACAACGATACATTGATACTTTTTAAAATTACGATTTATATTTTTAAATACGAAAGCTTACTCTTCATCTGGGCCCCTCGTGCATGCACGCACCCCGTTCTAGGTAATCTCGAACCTTGCCCCTGAAGTAATTGCAGCGAGAAGTTTCTCTTTAAGCTTCTGTTTGTTCGAGTAGGCTGGTAACTTTAGCATATTCTATAGAGTGTTAAAATATGCTCGTTAAAAAATTACCCATGACGTACCACGCAGGTGCTCGCCGTAGGTAACCAGGAGTCATCATCTGAAGCCTTTGATATGGCAAAGAATGGTCTCAATCTGGAGTGCTTTTAGCATACACGTACGATAAAAATATCCAACTCACTCTCTGAATCCCAATAACGGCGCCCGGGGACATGAAGTAACGAATGACAGAAGTTGCTCTCTCTGGCGCTGGTTAAATGAGCGCACAACAGACCAGAAGTTAATGATAACTTCATCTGCCTCACTGTAGTTATTATAGACTGTGTGAATCTTGAGATCATCAAGGCTGTACGACATTAGAATATATTTCGAAAGGAAACGCTAAAACTCACTCAATATCGCTCTCTGCACCACCTATCAATACTCCTAATTCCTGCTGATCGAACATTCTCAACCATTTGTTGTCAATGATACTTGAAAGACCCTGGAAGAAAGCCTTACATTGTGGCTCTATTTGTGTGTTCAAACGATAATGTGAGATTAGATGGATGTACTGTATTTTGTTATCCCTCGTCACTGGGATGTTCTGGCCATTTGGTATGAGATCTATCGTGCGAGTTGCACCAAATTCCTCTTCGGAAGCAGCAAAAGTCAGGGCCAAATCCTGTGGGTCGCCCGGGTAGTTTTTAAGATAGAGTAGACCATCGTAGAGTTGTGGATCGAGCGATGCAAGGTCATCAAGATGAGACTGACGGCCGTTCCATTTCGCCAAGAAGAATTCGGCAAAGCCAACATCGAGTAGTATACCACTATAAAGGGCCTTACCAATAATCTTCCCTAAGAATCTATACCAGTCGAGCTGAGATGGCTCCTTGGCATAGGAGTGGGGATTAGGATACAGGAGTCTTTTTTCACTAGACAACCAGAGTCCCCGGTCAGTGTCAAATACCTCCTTTGCCAGAGATGTTAAAAACTCTTTAAAAAGACCACCTCCGTCGACACCAACTTCTGGAATTCCCCATTGATCGAAGAAACGAATGAAAACTTTCCCTTTAAGTTGGTCACCAGGGATGTTAAGCTGATTGAACCCATCTTCAGCGACGTTATCGCGTCTAATATCAGCCTTCACTTGATCAAAGTAGCTATCCACGTTGTTCCGTATCTCGTCATACCTTATTAGCTCTCTCAAAATGCTAACCCGTGAATCAAATGGAATGACGAAAGGTATGTTATTGAGAATACCCAGTTTTGGTGAAACCTGCGCGAGCTGCTGCTTCGACAGACTTTTAGTATTCTTGATTCTTCGGCTGTTGCGACTAGATGAGTTATTGACATCGACCATTTCGACATCGCTGTCCTCTTCTTCGAGTTTCTTCTCTTCAACGATGACAGCATCACAGAATGCTCTTAAATCAAGCTCTGAAGTCATAAGCCAATGACCTGGACTAGTGAATTGCTTCCTTGAGTCACGCTCATGTATTTGTCGAGCCAACTTTGTGATGATCGATCTTACAGATGTCATTTTAAAACCTAACGTTGGGATTGTCTCATCGGTTTCCATGGTGTAGAGTGCGAAGGCTGCATTACGCAGAATAGACGATAGACTCACTACTTCATCAACCGATAGGGCCTGATTCCCTCCGTGGAAATCTGCATCTGGTAGAGTTAAAAGTAGCCTTGAATAAAGATATACCAATAGTAAAAATCCAAGGAAGTTTTCCGCATTCTCTTTATTTTCGGATAATTTCCCTAAATACTTAACAAGACCTCTCGGTGAAGAGAGTGAAACCCTAGCGAGGGGACTACCACGGACAGAAGCCCTCCATAGCTCACGTATGATGCCGGGTCCGCCCACACTACGAGAAGACGTTGTAGATGGTGTGTAGAGAATAGCGTGAATGATATCATTACGACGATGTTGATACTTCTCGATGATAATCGCGAGATAGCTAAACAGCTGTTCTCTAATCGATGAATATTTGTTGGCTAATGCAATGAGAGTCGTTATGTTGGATTTATCAGTAAGCAGGTCTAATCTTCTTAGCAAACGTGGATGTACTGTATGCTTCACTTCAACACTATCGTGCTCATCATCATCATCATCTGAATCTAAGAACACTGTGCGTGAGGTCTCCGTTCTCCTCAACTCGTTAAGCTCAGGGAGGGCAATCACCTCAGTTGAAAGCAAGCTCAACCAACACTTCAACTCATCTTTCGTCCATGTCGTTATCCGTGGCTTACAGAAGGTGAGAAGATTACCAAAGAACGATATCCGACGTTCGATTGACCAACTTGTGCGAATATGTACCGCTTCCATACCATTAGAATAGCTAAGAAGGCTGTCATAAGGAAGTGTAGCAGATATGCGTGGGATGTAAGCAATAGGGATACGATTTGGTAAATGCGGCATTGAAATAAAGTGATGAATTTCCTCAATTGTGCCGATCCTATTGAGTAGTTGTATTACTTGATCCGTAAGATCACCAACGAGAGGATTTGATTTACTGATATCGTGTGGCTGTTGGGTATGTTAGATGGAATGTCCAAATAACCATAATGATACTCACGATTTGTTCTATCTTTTCGACCAGTTTGGATATTACCTTTGCATTTACAAGAATTGCTGATTGTGGACCCTTTGATAACGTAATCAGGAATGAGCGTACCATAGGATGATCTATGACATCTAATCGTACTGTTTGAGCTATCGCCATAGATCTCAGATCCTCATTGAGTGTGCTAAATAGCTCCATTGAGTTATTAGTTATCTCCACCCAGCGTGCGATTTCTTCCCTTGAGAAAGAGAATAAAGCGATAATTCTCGTTATTCTAACGTAATCTAACTGTGATCCATTTGATATATCATAAAACTCCGTAATAAAATACTTGTGAAGAGACAGCTTTGCGATACGACGTCTACAGTGAGACTTTTGAGAGATGGTTAGAGAAATAACACCTGTAAGTAAGATTGACTAACCTGTATAATGACAGCTGATCTCTCTCTTGCTCTATCTAGTTCTCGCTGATATCGTTGATGACGTGCTTCCTCTAAAACGCTGTTGCTAGATTTCTGACTAGCGTTTGTGCCAGTTATCTGTACTCTACGTGGTTGCCTATGGCTCCCTGTGAAATATGGCTGCATATCTCTTGATTGTTTGATAAAGACACACGCGCGGCCTACTTATCTCTCGACTGTCACTATAAAAGATTACAAAAACGCGTAAAATGAGCGTTTTAAGAGATAACAACGATGGAGGAGATAGTAACCCTGTTTTAAACCCGTCGAATGACACGTCCCCTATGAAGCTATCAAACAATCAGGACAACGAGAACGCAGATATCGTGCCTACATTTAATTTGCTAGAAGATGATGACGAGGAAATGTCTGAAGATCCCCCAGTTCCCAAATTAACTGCACCTCTCATCCTGTCTTCTCAAGCCGACGACATGGCTATAGAGAAACAGACGAAAATGACAACGACAACCCCTCTTGAGCCGTTCCAAGAGCGCAAGCACCCTTCCATACGTTTGGCTCCTGTACACGCTACCTCCACGACAGGACAGCCCTTGACATTTGGTCGAAGGAAGAAGCTCGACGGTTTCAGCGGTTCAAAGGGCGTTAACAAGTCATCATCATGTTTGGAGACACCAGTGCATAAGCTCATAACAGAATTAAACTCGCTTCCTTCAACATCCTCAGTGCCTACGCAAAAGGTTGCATCCTCAGACACTCGTTTATGGACAGATAAATACCGGCCTCATAAGTTCACAGATTTGATGGGTGATGACAGACTGAATAGACAGGTTATGAGCTGGTTAAAGGAATGGGATCAATGTGTTTTCGGCAAGAAAACGGCCGATTCTTTGTACAAGCGTAAACGAGATGCTGAACCGTTCGCATATCGTGATCCATACAACCTCGGTAGACCGCAAGAACGCGTTATGCTGATTAGTGGCCCACCGGGTCTCGGTAAAACGACGTTAGCCTATGTGATAGCTAAACAAGCAGGATATCGTGTATTTGAAGTGAACGCAAGTGATGACAGGTCTGCACGTACTGTAGACGAAAAACTTAAATCAGCTTTAGACGTTAACCCCATCACATTTGACGGAAAGATCGATAAAAGACCCACACTCGTTCTCATCGATGAGATTGACGGTGCTACTGGTGAAGGAAGTGGTGGATTTGTGAGACAGTTAATCAATATTACTAACGATCACGTACCTAAAAAGCGTAAAAATGGAACAACTCAGCCACGTTTATTGTTGAGACCCATTATATGCATATGTAATGACTTGTATGCTCCATCATTACGCTCTCTTAGACCAATATCGCGTATTGTTAGGTATAAGCCGCCCTCGATGCTCTCTACCGTGACGCGATTGAAGGATATTTGTGGTGAAGAGGAAATGTACGCTGACACAAAGTCATTAAATGCACTTGCGGAAGCTTCGGGTGGTGATATACGCAATTGCTTAAATACTCTCCAGGTGGGTAGCTCAATTAGGCCTTTAGAATTAAACCTTAATAAACCAACCAGTTTATGAAGAACAACGAGATGGATATACATCAAGCAATAACGAATAACTCAAAAGATACAAGTAGGAGCGTTCCTAGCGTGATGCAACAGGTATTCAAACTCCAGAAGAGTAAAACAGCATCTGTACAACCAACTGTGCAGTCTATCATTGAATGTGGAGAGTATGACAAGATATCACAGTCATGTTTCGAAGGCTACTTAACTGCAAGGGTTAATGACAGCAGATGGGAGAGATATATCAATGCTATTAATGCCCTCACTGATGCAGATATAAGAACTGGCATTAATGATGACTATACACCCTACCATTTATCTAAATTTCACTTACAATTTGCGAACATCAATAATGGCCATATTAGCGCTGCCGGTAGTAAAGACTATGAGGTATACTTAGAGCGTACCAACAATCTTGAAGTTGCGAAATCGTTCAAGACAAGCTTGCCAAATGAGTTGTATAGGTGTTACGATTTGAACAATCTTGTTGTTGAATTATCACCGCTTTTAACTCAAATATTATCAGTAAATATTAAATTAGTAGGTCCAAGGCGTCCACAAATGTTCACTCTAACACACATTAGACAAATGCGCAGGTTGCAACAGAAGCAGATAGACAGACAATGCAACGCGCGGTAGACATATGCGTAGACTTAAACCTCGACCTTAAGCTTGACAAAGACGAGGATAATAAGCCACTTATAAGGATGGAACCTGCTATTGATTCACTCACGCAATTATTCACTAGCAGCAGTCTTTCAACTTTTTCAACTAAGCAGTTATTATCAAAAGAAATTAACAACGAGAAAACACGTCGCAAAACTGCTAAAGTCAAATCTGATAAACCCTCCCTCAATGAGAAATACGCTGTTGATAATCTTAATCCAGTTGTTACAGTAGATGACGCAACACCTAAGGACTTCTTTGGTAGGAAGGTAATACCAACAACTGAAAACTCACCTGAGACAACTCTGGAGACCGCAAAGGAACCAACGGTTGCACCACATTATAAATACTTTGAGGGTTTCTCAAACGCAGTACGCAAGCCAATTAAAATATCCCAATTGTTGTAATGATAAAAATGCATTATAAAGAGATAATCTATGAAATAATTTATCCTCGAAAGGGGGTTTCTTGTAAACATCATGAAAGAAATCACGACAGGCCGTACTTGTGTTTGTAGAAAGCAGGTGGTAAATCAGCAATAAAGTCATGTTGTGGTCTCTCAACGACAACTAACTCAGATGGTCCGATGTATTCCGCCATAGCTATTGGTTGATATCTATTAGTCAATTTAAAGAATGTTGACTCTTCAGATTTCCTAAGTAACTCATCTTCTTGGAAAACAACACCATTGGCAGCTTCACCCATTTGTTCCCTAACTAAAGCAATATCTTGTGCTAATTTATTCCTTTCTTGCTTGTTCAACTTCCTCTTGTTGTTCTTCTTAGAGTATGATCTACCATGAGTATTCTTATTCGTCGTGTTATACCTAATGACACACATCCATGAAGCACCGTAAGTTATAATCTTATTATCACGGCTTGGATCAAGTGTACCTGGAATCTCTGCTCCAAATTGTGGTGGTAATGTTGATGGATCAGGATTGACGATCATGCCTTGAACTGGATCAATTGTGGTCAAATAATGATCAGGCATTGTAGCTTCATTGATTCTCTTTGACCATGAAGGTGGAGATTTCTTATCAGCATCGTAAAAGTGAAGCAAACCACTAGGTAATGCGATAATCATCAATGATTGTTGCGTAGGATGGAATTGAATTGATGATGGTAAATGTGAAAGACTAGGTAAAGTAGCGTGATGTTGCATACTATCGAGGTTGAATATTTGTACTCTACAAGCGTAATCAGCTAAAGCTAACCACTGGCCATCCTTTGAACATGCCAATGTGTGTATTGATGCTTCAACTTTGGTGTCGTCGGTTTCATCTTCACTTTCACCATCTACGTCCATCGATGCACTTTTGTTTGGCATTGGACGTACACTACGAGCTGTTGATTTGTTTGACCATTCTTTGAGTAACTTTGGCTTTCCTTCTTCTAATTCATAGACAACTACTGAGGTTGCACCAGATAAAGCCAAAATGATTCTCTTAGAGTCAGGTGTGAATTGAATGTAATTTGCTCCAGGTAGTGGTGTTTCTAATTTAACTTTCTTTGGTATTGCTGGTCCGTCCTCCGCGATAGCGAAAAGTTTAGTTTCGTATGCATCGCTAACTGCGAGTACTGTTCCATCTGGTGATACACTATGCGAAATTAAATGTGTGCGGAACTAAAGAAGTTGTCAGAAAACAGACTATATGAACATCGCCACCACTCACTTTAAACTCAGTATCCAAAATCTTCTCAAAGCCACCATCGCCGGTTTCCTCCTCAGCTGACTTGACTCTCCAAACACTGATACCACTATCACGTCTTGCAACTACCCACCTTCTTGATCTGCACACAGTAACACTGTTTCTACCATTGAGTGGAACAAATGGCGTACGTCTATGCCAAGCATCACTGAAGTGTACACTTCTGGAAGATGAAACAGGGTTATATCCAGCAATATCAAGTTGCGCCTGTTTCGTCCTCCTATTGGTTGGTTTACCACCTGGTGTGAGGATTAAATGCGGGTCAATACCACCACTTGCGACGATTGGCACTTGACTAGCTAAAGCTTGTTCGGAAGTGGTACCTTGCGGTGGCCATACTGCAATAGCGTTAATATCATGGGTGTGTATACGCTTTGAACCCGATTGTGTGAATTTAGTATCCAATCTATCGGCGGTGATTGAAATCTTAGTGAATTGTGACACTCTTTGGTCGATACCACCAGAGAAAACAGTTTCACCATCAGATGAAACACAAGTTGTCAATATATCCGCTTCATGGGCTTTGAATGCAGAAATTTGTGAAGCTGATTGACGATCCCAGAAAATGACACTACCAAGACTATCTCCAGAAACAATCGTGTTATCTTCCAAAACGTTAACTGACCAGATAAGTGTATGTTGATTTTTAGCTTTATCAACGGATAATCTATCGCTAACTCGTCCATCGTTGAGATTGTAAACGCGCAAACTAGAATCTGAGCATCCTGCGACTAACCACCCATCCTTCATTTCATCGTAATCCTCGTCATCTGTATTGCTTTCAGTTTTCCTACACCAAGCGACAGATAATAAACGTGTAGGTACGTGTGCTAAAACTCTGCCAATTTCGAATTGATTTGACGACAAATTGACTAAACGAATGCGACCATCGGCACAGCCGATGGCTAAAGACTTCCCTGAAGGTGAAGAGGCTACTGACCAGATTGCACCACCATCTGAAGATAATTTGTTCGCAATTTTGCCTGTATTCAAATCCCACTCGATGAGGGTATTTGTACCGCTACTGCTGAATAATCTTAAGTGGTCAGAAGTGTATGGATTAAGTGAAGTGATTGCATCCGTGTAGCTACCACTCTTCTTTGGTGGACTGTGTCTTCTCGTAAAGTGCAAAGAGTGAATTTTACCAGCAGGAATGTGAGCAGGGAGTGTCTAATATGGCTGTTAGCTAGATTCACATGCTCTGGTTTATCTCACCTTCACCAAGACCCAACCCTTGCCTGGTGGTTGTTTCTTAGAAAAGTGTGAAGCGACTGGTGTATTCACGTAATGCTTTATTTCAATATCACCGTTACTCTTTCCGACTGCCATAATAGCGTAGCTATTCCAGCTTTTGTCTTTTGGAGGAGGTGGAAAGGCTATAGCAGATATTGAATGAGGATTTAAATCTAAAAATCTAGACCTGTGTATTGGAATTGTAGGATTTGAATTAAATTTTAAATCCATTTCTTCGTCGTAGAGGTAAAAGGACTGTCTTCTCTTAAATCAGTTTTATCATGTCGTTTTTATTTGGAGGCGGTGGCGCTACTAGTAATCCAGTAGCGCAATCTGAAGTCGTACAATCTGCTACGACTGAGATTGAAATGATTACAGATTTATTCGTGCGTCGATTCTCCCCATAGGAGATTGACTATCATCTAACAGCACACTCTCAGTCAAAGCTAGTGGACAGCTGTCATAAGAAATGTATAGAGAAATCCTACAGGGATATCGACCTCACTAAAGCAGAAGGTGTTTGTTTGGATAGATGCGTAGGAAAATATTTCGAAACCTCAAAACTCGTTACGGAAAAGCTACAAAAGCTGCAGCAGCAACCACAATAGAACATTACAATTCATGTAAATGTACATTATTACAACTAAAAGTTTACCGCTATGAATGATTTTAGTATGAGTAAGAATAGACTCACTCTCTATCCTTACATTTACCACCTAATGGCAGCTCATATTTACATAATCTCCTATTCGTGAACATCTCTGTTTGTTCACTCAATTGAGATCTCAGCTTTTCATCATTAAAGCCATCAACGTAGAGTAATAGTGATGGATTCTTTTCAAAAACACTTTCGTAGTCATTCTATTAATTCTATTAACTCACCCTATTAACCGCGTTTGACTTACGTTTGTTTTTCCTATAAAATTTTTACGTTAGCTCTCATCAATTATAATTAGGGTAAGTATATTACCGCCATCTAATGGTTCCTCCGCTTGAAGGGTTGATCCAAGAAGCATGTCTTTCTGTCCGGTAGTATCATCAGAAGTCTGAGCTGCATCAGTGTCACCAGCATTAGGTGCACCGTGAGGAGCATTGTCATGAGTGGCATCAATTGGAGCGACGCCCATATCACTTCCTGCAACCTCTGCAGTTACAGCTTTCTCCACAGCCTTCTCATTGACATTATTACTATTCCGCTCATCAATTTGCTTTTCTTCCACATTTTCTTCATGTCTCTTCTCACCCTCGACCTTCTCTTTTTCTTCCTCAACCAACTCCTTCTTCTCTTCGACAGCCTTCTTCGCAGCTGCAACACCAGCGCCATTGTTATCGCTCTTCTGTCTTTCCATCAACAGTGCTTCAAGCTTTTGCTTTTCACGTTTCAACTCCATCTGTTTTATCTTAAGTTGCATTTCAGATATTTCCTGTTGCTTCCTCTTGAGTTCATTCTGTGCCTGCACATCACCTTGAGCTGCTTTGGCTTTTAGTGTAAGTGTGGCATTACTATTATTTGAAACAATTGATGGTTTTGGTATGGTTTTTCCAATAACCCAGTCAGGAATCTGTTCAACCTCTCTAGCGCTTCCAATGGAAGCACTCTCAATATCGCTATTAGTTTCACACTCTTCATCGCTAGGCACGATTACAACTTCGCTGGATTTTGCTTTCAAGAAGGGAGATTGTCGTTGGTGCCTTTTCAAGTGAGGCTTTTGAGAAACTTTAAACGTCTGCGATGGTGGTTCAACTAAGCTTGCGGATGTCGCACTACCACCGTTAAAAGTCTCATTCTGACCAAGCGACAGACTGTTGAGGAAATCATCCGCAGTACTAGCTGCTTTCTTCGGTGCTACTTCTCTCTCTACTTCTTCTGCATCATCTTTGAGATGTTTTTTATGCATCTTCGCAATTTTCTTTCTCTCCTTTCTTTCAGCTTTGGTGAGACTTTTCGGATCTCTTTTGAAGAGCTCCTCGTTCTGATTGTATATCTCCAAATTGACGCCTTTCTTTGGCTTTCTCGGTTTAACTTGAGTGATCGTTGGTGAGGTGGGAATTGGATAAGCATTTATATTTGTAGGGCTTGGTCTAACAACTGGTAATGTACTGCTGGTTGAGGGTATCAAGGATTGTGCGTAATCAAGTAAATTTCTCGCCACGCCTTGGCTTAATAGGAAATCATAACCTAATCCATTCATGAGACCATTTCTAACTAAATGTACGTCATAGTCAGCTAGAATGGTGTGTCAATGAGCTGTTCTCCAAAATAAAAAAATAGAACGCACTAAAGGGAACTGCAGGGAGGGGTGTGTGATAGTGATATCTAACGGCTGGGGCTGATTGTACAGGTGGAGTACTCTCTCTACTAGCTTGCTGTTGCATCTCATTCTTAAGCGCCTCTAGGCGCTGTTGTAGGATAACTTTTGTGGAAGGTTTGGCATCCTCAGGCTCAGATATTTCACCATCTTCCCTATCAGATGTTGGTATAGCTTCCTCTTTCTCTTCGCTTTTAAGTTTTTTGTTCTTTGTATCATCAATATGACTATCTTCAGATTGACTGTGACTACGTTTTCTACTATTTTCCGTAGAAAATGTATTAGAGATCTTTTGCGTTATTGATTGATTAGCACCCATTTGTCACCTATTCTATTCCCACCAAGTCTTCGTCGTCGTGTAAAAGGAGGAAATCTAAAAAAATTACAACAAATGCCAAATTAGGATGAGAGATGTGTATTAAAAATATATAATATAATGTAATATACCTTCTAAATCTGTGTATCTCTATTTTTTTTTATTAGAATACATCTTCATACTATACTATCATGATCTCTCAATTACGCTCAGCAGTTAGTCGTAACATTGCGACGGTCAGTCGTCAATCAATTCGCCCATCAATTGTTAGCCGTCGTAACTACAGCGCTGCACCACCTTCAATCTACGGTCCAGGTGCAGAAGATGGTACAGTACCAACAGACGAAGACCAAGCAACTGGTATTGAGAGAATGGAATTACTTGCAAAAGCACAAGGAAGTGAACTTTTCGATATGCAACCACTCAAAGTTGACAGAATGGGCACAATGAAGGATCCAATTATCGTACCATCACTTACCCCAATCCGTATCGTTGGTTCTACAGGATGTGAGAGCTTTTTTTACGCTTGATATACCCTCTAATGCAACTATGCAGACCCTGTTGACTCAAATGACACCGTTTGGCTCACCCTTGATGTACGCGTTAATGACGGTATTGGTCGCTGCCCAGAATCTGGCGTTGGTGGGTTTTATTAACTTTTTATGCTTTTCTCTAACTTTTGTACAGTTTACAAGCTCGACTACCAAGGCGCACCACTCGATGAACACCACCACTAGATTGATTGGTAGAAAATCATTTAATAAAAATACATTTCTTTTTACTTTTAGTTTATTACTATTGCTTGTCTATGATTTGTCAGCTTGGTATCTTGAAAGTGATTTAATTGAATAAAAATCTACAACTACAAGTAATCCAAATAAAAGTAATTTTATTAAGATTATATTTTACCCATGCTATAAATATTCGATATAAGTTTAACTGTCATCATGCTCTCACAACACAACCTTCTTTATATGTTATGAAAATTCCGACTTCGTTGAATAATAAGTTGCTCGTTAATCAAATCTTCAGTTTGAAATAAATCTAACATAATCAAACTTGGATGATTATGGAGATCTGCTAGTTCGGATTCGTTATGTTTAACAATCCCAGATTTTCCAACTTCGAAATCAATTCTTTATAATGAATTGTCGATATACAGGTAAACTGTACTAACTTTTAACCTGAAGTTCGTACTTCTTGTGATATACCATCTTATAATGAACAAGTCAGCATCTCTACAGCATATTAGCTCCAGGCACCTGTACCGATATGTTACTGAAATAATCCAGCGGTGCTATTACTTATAGTCAGCTCCAAAAACCTCTCGACAGTTCAGCTTGATAGATATATTTCACTGAAATGTTCAAATGAGACACTGCTAAGGTACATCCTAACTAGATGGCCTAGTATTTGTTTAGAAATCCGCGAATTACTAAATGATATAGTGTTGTAAGATATATTATGACATCAATCACTTTGCGTGAAAATATCATCTTCACTTCACAAGCAACAGCTAAATGCAAAGATACCAGATTGCGATTGTAGCTAGCTCCAGCTTAAGGTAATTATCTATATATATCAAGGTTTGAAGCCCCTAGGAACTAATACATGCATCGCTTCTATCTCTAAGCCCCTTACTGTCTACATTCCTGACGATGTAATTACACCAGCCAGATTTATTATCAAAGCGGATGGATTCAACAATGATACTACCGCTACCTCGTTTCGCTCATGTTACGTTGAACAAGACCAAGTGTATGATGAGATTCTTACGCGAATGATGATTGTGTTAGTTGGTAAATGCAACAAAACCCCAATTAGCCTTGCTATAACAGTAGAACATTGTATTTCCATAATCACAGAAAAAAGAATGTCGTGATAAAATAAAAGCAAAAAATCAAACTCATCTAATAAGATGAGATGCTATTGCATTAACCCGGAGTCGAACCGGGGGCCGATCGATGGCAACGATCGAGGTTACCGCTACCCCATTAATGCTTGTGGAATATAAATATCTTGAAGATACAACAATTCAATTGTAAAACTACTAAAATTTTAAGCGAGAAAAAAATTTTGTATCACGTTCGGTGTTTTGTTTTTAAGTGCGTCGAAGCGGAATTTTTGGGCATTATTCTCAAAATAGAATCCCCAGGCTCTCAGGCATAATGATCCATCGCCTCAAAAGTATCGGTAGGAATGCTGACAGCTGTGCAACTTGCAAGTATTTCCAGTGAGCTGGCCAGAATTGCGGTACTTTATAACAGGACCGTATAGCTTCACTTAGTTATGAAGTATACATCTAATAATAGCAGCACTATGGCAAGTAGGAACAAGAGAACAGTGGAACTGTATAAGGAGCCAACTAATCAAGCATTACATTTTTATTTACATACTATAAGAAGCATTTATAGATGCAGTTAAGCTATTTTATCGTCTAAACAATGTGTCTCGATTTATTATCGTCATAAAATGCCTATTAGTATTGAGCTACACGTACTTATCATGCATTGACTATTGCTCAGACGCAAAGAAATATAACCATCGTAATAGGCATAATAGGCAACCAAACTTCGAAATATTTCTATAGTTTTAAACTTTCCCGTTTTTATAAGGCAATTCATAACACATAAAAGTAATACTATTTCATATCTTGTTTGACTCTATCAAGAGCACAGGCTTAGATACGTACAAATAACCTAATTATCTATTCTAATATATACATATTAGCTTTAAAAGTTATTATATAGATGTTTATATTTCTGTTTTACTTAATATTCCTTGCACGTATGAGATGGTACTTTTGTACACAAAACCGAGAAATGCAGAAGAAAAATTATTTCGATTGACATGGACTCTTGTCTATTTTTGGTTTCAGATCACCAACTCATCCAGACGTGCAGGTTTGCGTTCCAGCTTCTCCACATATACTTAGCGCTTCTCCAAGCGGATCGTCAGTCATAATTAGAAATCCATTCCAGTTAACGTTGTGAACTTTCTTCATACACGCTGCTGTACAAACAGAATCTGATGCTCTTAATTTCTTGAGCATAGCTTCTGCTATGGTTTCCGATTGTGTTGTTCTCCTGCACTCACCTTCAGTATGATAACGCCAGATTATATCGTCCACCGTTCGTTCAACTGGACTGCAATCATTACTTGGCCACTTGAGAACTAAATTGTATATTATAATCAAAGTCTGAAAAATAATAGCGTAATAGATAATTTTCGGATAACAATAAGCCATTGTTTAAATGGTGAACCCTAATTAATTTAACACGAGAGATATTTCGTGAAACTATTGTAACTTGAGGCGTTTATCATACACTTGCGTGGAAAGAGAACAGCTTTGCCCGATTAGCGACTGTTATCAGGATATGTCTCGTCTGGAACGTACCCCTATATATATCGAGTTTCATTTTTATTTTTCATTTTATTTTTATTTAATTTGTTTGGTTATTTGTTTCTAATGGAGTACATTGGTTCAGTTGTCGCCATAAAGTTATATCACTGAAAATACATTTTCGGGATCTATGGATTTGTTCTACCACTATGGCGAATTAGTCGTATTTTTCTGATTATAGTGACCAGTATATATGTTTCTCTTAGTCGATTCTTCATTTCTTCGCTGAAAGTCTTAGTGAATAAGCGTGTTTTCCATTTGACGGATTCATTTATGACCTGGTTCTTGATACTGAAAGACTATCGTGGTATCATGATTTTTGTGCTTTTTGGCACTTCCTTTAAGTCAATAAATGCTCATGTATTATTACTTTAGGTTTAGCTGTTCGAATTAAGAAATAGGTGTTGAACATACATCAATTGTTGGTCAAACGGAGACAGTATCACAATAATTTGAAAGAAATACACAAACCGAAAAATATAATATGAGAATAAAGCAGTTTTACTGTTTGAGAAACGATAATAAAGAGATGTACCCTAAAGATACTACAAATTCGCTTACTACAAAGTAGTTAACATAACCTCAGCAGCAATGCCACTGCCCAGAACAAGGCAATATGCTAAGCATGTCAATCATACAGTACATATTTAATACAAACATCAATAGATAATGTCTTACAAGCATGCAAATTTCCTTGAGTTGATAGTAAATAAGAATAAATATAACACAACGACCAAACTGAAGGTGAGTGGAGGAGATACGAAGCGCCATCTGATAGACCATTTTAAACACCTTGACGATTAACCCAAAAATGATTCGTAGCAATGTTTCCACAATGGTCTCTAACTGGGATGAGATCGATGGGATGTGACATCCAGTTGACTGGAAACGATACAAAAGCATCCGACCGCGCGATCTTGACAAAACCTTGGAATAATTCCAAAGCATTGTATAGTCGACAATAACAAGTAATGAGGTCACGTGTATCAGTACTCGTCGGTGATTTTCTCACTATACCATCGTCATAACGAAACTCTGAAAACCACATGACTTCGGCATAACCCATTTTCCTATTATCATTGAGATTTTCAAATTGTATGAAACGTGTTGGGCTTCCGTCAGCTAGTGATGATATTGTTGTTTTGAGATTCCCATATTGTAAGTACGAAATAATGCCCCATCGGGGCCACTGAGATAAGACTTCAAAGTCTTGGATTCCATGTCGTCGTAAAATTTCATTTGCGATTTCTCTCTCGTGTTGTCTTAAATTGATAGGATAACCGCGTTCACTCGAGACATCGGGTGAATAATCAACGTGTAATGGTAAAAGTACTTCGTATAGACCCCTAAGTGATGCTTTAATTGGCTGCTCCTCTGGTGGTGTCTCTGCTCGTGTAGTTGCCACCCGCGGTCGTAATTTAGAGACATGGTGATGTTTTACATTTCCTACTACATTTTTTACTAGCTTTGGAGGTGGTAGGAGTTTAGCTTGTAGTGTGGGTGTCCTTTCAGTGCTCTTATTTTCCTTTACTCGTAAAATGTCAGGAATGCCTTTGTATGAGTTAATTGACAGCCCACCTGGATCAGACGCTCCGTATAGTACAATATGCTCATTTCTATCAATAGACTCCTTGGTGTATTCGTTAGGGTATGTTGCATGATGATCCTTATCTTTCTCTTTGTGTCTATTCCATGTATAAATTTGACGTTTCCTACCTAATGGACCACAACTTGAACATCGACATACCACGGACTCCTTCGGCATTCGGCTATATTTGATAAGTTTTGAGTTGATGTCACCTAAGCAAGGAAGAAAGGTTTAACGGCAAAAATTATCCGAAGTGGTTATTTCAACTGGCAATCATAATGTTTTATACAATGATTCATTCAATTTTGAAATAAATTCTAATTTCTAGATATCAGTCCACACAATACGGTCAGACTTACAAACAATAAATAATACATAATAGTTATTACAAGTAGCGCATCTTAGTATATTTTCCTAATAAAGTTATATTAGAACATAGTGTATCTTGCGTATTACATTTTTTGTCTTGTATATCCTGTTTTACTATCCTCACGATGGCGGCCAAGGCCTGCCGTAGACATATTCACTTAGCCTATCTAATATGGTGTGGTATTCAAATGTCGAGTTCTCCCAAGGATACTCCCGCGAATATTCACTAACGTAGATATCTGGGTTGAGAGGATCAAAGTAATTGGTAAGGAAGGAGTTGAATAGCGTATTATAGACATGTCTGTCTCTGTTAGCTTTGTGTGTATTGTTAATTAACACTCACTGTAGTATTAGATATCCAACTGCTAGCTGAGTAAATAACATCAAGAAAACGATGGCATTGGAACGCTTCGGAGGTTTTTGGGTGACCTTCGAACGATCTACTTTCCTGCTGTCATACTTGGTGTATTCATTGTAAGCTGCCAGAGCATCAATTGTACGATTCTACAGAGCGTGTCAAATGCGAGGCGTCACTAGTAATGTTTAACTCACGTGTGCTTTCTTCGCCAACCCATCATTACTCTTATCAGTCTTAAAGACATCGAGTAACTTATTTTGCGATTGCGACCGTCTCTCTTTCTTCCTCCGCTCGACGTCAGCAGCTGTTGACCTAAGGGCTTCTTCTATGTCACTGAGAGCCACAAAGAGAGAGGCATCAGGAGGGTTATTGGTCGCTTTTCTTGGAGAAGTAGCAGGTCTATTTAAGTAAACATTAGGTTTATCATTACTACTACCACCACCGTTACTTTCATTGTCATCCACGTCGACTACATCAAAGCTATCAGCAGAGCTCATTGGGGAAGCCTTATACGCTGGTGTCATTGGATAAAACCCAGGTGCCTATGAAAGTCAGCTTACGATACCGTTACTTTTTTTATACTTGCCTGTGGTGTTTTCATCATACTCACACGACCAGATGAGAGCTCAAAATTGTTGCCTAACTTAGTAACATCAAATTCAGGACTGCCTGGAGCATCCTCTTCTTCTTGTTCACCCTTTACTGGTGTTGACTGTTTATTACGAGGAATATTGGCCGGTGTCATTGGGTAAAATCCTGGAGCTTGAGGTGTTTGCATAACACTATAATTTGGCCTGGAGCGTGTTAAATCAGCTGCACTCAATTCTGTGCTATCTGAAGGTGAAACTCTATTTGTGGCCTTCAAAAATCTTTCGAATGAATTGCTGTTGTTACCATCGCGAGATTTCTCAGGTGAATCGTTGAGTTTTTCCAATGCCTCGTGAGCATGATTGATAAATTCCTCAGAATCTTCAGAGTTACCTTCATCTTCGTCGTCTTCAACGCCCAGCCCCTGGATAAAGCTGACTGATTTTGATCCACCATTGGAGCCACCATTGGAGTTCTTCTTTAAGCTGCTTTTGTGTGGACTCACAAGGGCGCTTCTATGAGGACTTCTAAGTATGCTACGGGCTGGTGATGCACTCTGAGGTTTCGTTGATTGATATTCCTCCTTTATAGGCGCTGTATATTCTTCATAATGCTTCAGCTCACTTTGACTTTGAGTGTCGTTTTGATTCACTGTTTCATTTACATGAGTATTATCAACGGCGTTTTCTTTTTCCTTGCCCTCCTCAGCCATCTCCTTCTTTGCTTTTTCGACGTCAGTACTTCTCATACCCCCAGAAAAGCTTCTTCGAGTGCCTCCAAATGACCAACGAGGGCGTGTCGGCGCAGGTGGTTGTTTAACGGGTGAGTTTTCTAATGAAGAAGATACTTGTGGTAAAGAAGCGCTAGACGAGGAGGCAGTTTCAATATCAACTTCGCTAACATTATCAACGTAATCATCAACGTAAGTTCGCCTCCGTGGTGGAGATACTTTCGGTGTCGTTGAAGGCAACGTTGAAGGTGCAGAATGTGGTTGAGACTTTGTGAGATTAGCACGAGGTGTATCTTGGGGATTCTCTCTCTGTGAAGATTTAAACTGTCCGCTTCCCTGTGCCATGCTATTCCTCAGTCTCTCTTTGAATGAGATGGGGATGTTCGATAGCAGAGGTGAAGTTTTCGATGGTGATGCCATTGATATTGGGATTGCTGGCATTGCACCTACTTCAGATGCAGGCGACGCCGGCACACTTGCATGATTTTTCGTAGGCACCTCCATAATTTCATCCTCTACAGGGACGCTTTGCGATCTAGTTATAGGCAGAGGTGGTGGTCGCTGCGAAAGTGGTCTGTGATATGCACTTAAGGATTGCTCTTGTTGCAATTCCTGTGGTTCATCAGTTCTCTGAGGCATTCCGACGTTAAAATCAATCGTTTTCTTCATTGGAGTTTCTTCCACAAAATCATCGTGTAGCTTCCCGTTCGACGCGACTGGAGAGCTCTCCTGAGAGCCATTCGTCATAGAATCTGAGAATATCGTACCTGCTTCACTACCGTCTAGCTCTCCACCTGCAGGCTCCTCCTGCAAACCAGATACAGATAAACCAGCAAGATTAAACGATTTAGACTGAGATTGTAGCGTGCTATTAGGAAATACTAATGGCTCAGGATCGTATAATGTCGTATCATTCAATGGAAACTTGAATTCTTGGTACTTCGACTTTGGTTCCGGAGTTTTGTCGTTGTCTACGAGATACGGCATCTCGGCCTTGTTCAGTAGCTCTTCCAGCTTGTGACGTGATCTTGCTGGCTGGAATAACGCGTCATCAACCTGCATCTGGTGGTGATCGTTGTGAAAAGAGAAGTGTAGAGGGAAATGGACGCGATAGAAGAGAAACTAATTGAATATCTACATATACCAATTTGTTTTATTTAATTATCTCCCTTCTAGTAACGCGTAGATATTGCACAAACACTTCGTCACCGTGTGTACCTTCATTCCATTCATTTCACTACAAGATATAAATACATCGACTGCAAAAACCCTTATTATAGACTTGTCGGTGGAATTTCTACAACTTGATCTCCACCCGGGTAGACTGGAAGATGTCTGTAGGCGTTTTTCAGTAATCAGCAAGCAGATACCAAGACACTTACAGAGCATACTTCTCGGCAATATATGGTGGTACAAAGCGTCCACCGAGGTAGTGCACACCTGTAAACTGCTTCACACCTAATTTTGGTGCAGTCAGTGAAATTAATGCGGCTGGAGTGAATGATTTATTGTCTATATTGCCTTTCTCGACACTAAAAGTTGTTAAGGATTGTTTTCATGAGTAATATCACACTCACTCCCAGGCTGATGGAATGTCCACAGATACTATTGGTTTGTTTGTCTGCTTTAGGGTCTCAATTGGTGCATCAAATGGCGCACGTGGTTCGCCCTTTAGTACACCATCAGCTGTGTTACTCATTGCTGGAATACATTACATACTTTGAAAGAAAATCCAAAAATTGCATCTAAAATGACATCATTCGATGCTACACCCTTATCAAACTCCTCTGGCGTAATCCTAGGGACATTGAAGTGCTTCAACTGTGTCTCAAGTTGCTGATTGAACTCATTTTTGCTTGGCTGGCTCAACTCGTCAGATGATGTCATAGATACTTCGTCGCGATTGCATACCTTTGGGTAGAATAATGTTGGCTTGTATCCGAAGAGAGCTAAATGTCTGGCTGCCACGAGTCCATCACCTCCTTGGTTACCTAACGTCGTCAATTTACGTGCTAAACATCTAGCTTCCACCCACCTGAACCAGCAGCTACAAGAACTTTGTTGTGTGTATGTGCTGGATAAAGGTTCTGTACTGTCTGTGCACATGCCAAACCAGCGAGCTCCATCAGTTGTTGGAGTGTGAATCCACCCTCTTCACCCATGAGGTCTTTATCAAGCTGAGTTATTTGAGTATTATGTACAAATGGATGAAAATCACTCACGTTTTGAGCTTCTGTTTGTGTTAAGTATTTCATCCTTCTGAATGACCGTGATAGTGTCTGTAAACGTAAGACCATGACTTACCGCCAACAATGGACTCCAATTATATCAACATCTATCAAATTTGCTGATACTTTCAAAATATATTTTGTTGGGCTTATATTCTAGGAGTAATATGTATTTTGGCTCATTCTCCGTGGTCTGACGTTTTCTATACATCGCTTATTTTTTCTTATCATAAGCTTTTTCAAAGGAATGTAACAGCAGCAATTTTGATAACGGATCTTTTACTCAGGTATTAAAAGATCACATTACATAAGCTACTTAAATGTGATGCACACCCGTTGATTTTTTATGAAGAGATATATGTACGATGATTTGGATTAGGCGATTAGTACGCATGATCAAATACAATAGCTCAAGTAAAATTAGATAAACTGTGTATAGATAAATACTAGCTTGTACATGTCCGGGAAGGAAACGAATTGTCTGAAAAAGGGAGAACTAACTGATAACTCAATTTACATTACATTAACCATCAATGATAACAAAAACAACCAAACTATAAAAGTTAATAATGCGAAATATCAGCAAAAAATTCGGTTACCGGGAATCGAACCCGGGTCTCCAGAATGAGAATCTGGGAGGATAGCCCCTACCACATAACCGATACACTATTCAAGTGATGATATTCGAATATCTTGTAAGAGTGAATATCCAAAATCTCCATAAACCATATTTTCGTGGACACACAAATTTTACCGTATTTTCACATTACCTCACTCTCAGAATATCATTCTCAGACGATTTCTTGGAATTTGCAGACACTGTTGGAACGTAAATATCAGACACGCTTTATTATAGGTTGTGAAAGTATAAGTATGTTATAGAATGATCATTTAAGATGATGGTTTATTTTACAAGATTTGCTTCTTTATATAGTCTCTACTGTCCTTATGTTCCTTGTTATCCTCTTGTCCTCTACTGCGCCTCGGTGTTCCTCTTGGTTCTTGGTGTAACTCCTTGTTCCTTCTATCCTTAGTCACTAAATGATGATGTATGTTCAGCCCTGTATCTGTATTCTGACAGACACTATAGGGCTAACTTTAAAAAACCGAAGATCAAACTTGCAGGTATCGAGTCCCACACCTTAAAAGTTTCGGTAGGAAGGCATACACCTGTGGAAACAGTCAAGGTATTCAATGTACTGCATCGAGAGACAGGATGTCTTGCTACCTAGTCACATAAGGATATTTCACCACAACTAGATCATACTGAAACGGCTTCAAACTAAGTGCTTCCCACGAATTCAGTCCGTGCAGAGTAGCTGATAATATCTTGTATATAATCTCATTGTGTAAAAAAATATACAATGGTTCGAACCAAGTTAAGGAGGAAGACAACCAAGATTAACGTTCGGTTCGAATTAATTTTAACACTCAGGAACGCTTAAAATCTTTATTTTTTAACCCGCAAATTGACCAGTGCTCAATATACTTCGGTGGTTCGACTTGACTGTAAATAAACGGGAAGACACGAACTATCAAAACACATTATAAGGGCAGTCAACAAACACTTCCAGCTGATATAGCATTCGATTTAAATCTTCATATTATAAGATATAATGATGGTCGCAGTTAAACTTGTAACTTCTTAACATTTTCGATTTAATCATACTATCATCAACTGGATCGGTGCAACAGAACGAAGCGTGCTCTGTAGGAATTTAGACAAAATTTATGAGTATACACCAAAAACTACTTGTTAAGTATGAACATAATAATAGAAACCCTGGGGCATAGTAGGAAAGGGAGACAGCGTAAACCATACATGGAAATGGATCTTATCCAAGATAAACATTCATCAATGACATACTAGCTTATTCTTATTAACAGTAATATTTTACTCTAGGGTTTATTTTTTTATGGGATGTTTCATGCATGAAAGTAAAATTCTACTTCAGTCAAATTCATGTATTTCAGTACTGTGAAGCTCAAGAGTTGATGTATTTCATACTCACAAAGTATATCATGTGTGATGACTTTGTTTAGGCTTGCAAACCTGAAATACAACATGGAAGCTATGCGCATTGAAGAATGCACGCAAGCAATCTCGTTGCAAACTCAGAAATTACATCGGAATGAGTTTTTATCTAAAAGTTTATTATTATAAAATACAACCGTTGAAAAATCTGGACCACATCAGTGAGAGAACATCATGAATATTAAAATTAATTATGGAATCAATAATTTACGGAAACAATTTACTGTTCCTATGTTGGTTTTTGCAGACGGCATTTTCGTGCCAAATTTGGAATTAGCGCGTGCCCCTTATTGTAATCACGCTTAGTCCAATATCTTGAATTAGTGCCAGAATGCCAGTAATATAAAAAGCCACTATTCTGTCTCCTTGTTTCATTACAACTCAAAAGTCTTCTTATCTTTATAACAATGATCGCTCAAACTATCTTCACCGCTGCTATCGTCGCTGCTGCTTCAGCTGGCTGGGAATCAAAGACTGGCTCATGTAACACCGGCTCCATCCAATGTTGTGACCTTAACAAGAAGGTTCAAGACAGCACTGGTGAGTACTTTAGATTGCTACTCGACTCAATCTAATCAAGCTCCCAGGTAAAAACGACGCTCTCATCTCAACTGGTGACATTGCTTCTCAAATTGGTGTCCAATGTGACCAAATTCCATTACTAATTGGTATTGCCATCGAGGATGAGTGCAAGAACACTCCAGTGAGTAAAATTTTTCTTTGTTTGCCGAATCTCACGCAATAAACAGGTCTGTTGTGAAGGCTTTGACGATGAATCACTTATCGGTCTTGGCTGTAACGCCCTCCCACTCATCTAAGCTGCTTTAGAGATTACAACTACGTCATCCATCGAATAATTAAGCATCTGTACTTCTATACATAATTCTTCATGATAATAATACTGGAGTTGGAAAAGATCTGCTATTGTTTTCATTGCTATTGTGATGTAATTCGCCTTTTTTTTTCCTTAGTGATGACAAGATGATAATAAATTAAGATATATTGTCAAGAAAATACAAAGCTTCAAGTACGTCCGTCGACGCTGTTTCTAGTAGGAAAGTTCAAATAGGACTCCTAATCAGCTAGAAGTGACCCCTGGTGGATATCGTACTATGTCTTAATGATTGCGTTCCCTCATTTAGGGTTCCGCAAGAGAACCGGAATACCTGGCGTGCGTAATCAATCACAGTTTGAAAAATCGTAGAGAATTTTAACCTTGAGCGTGTATGATCCTCATTAAGTCGGAGTGTAGCATGTTCAATTGACCTGCAGCTCTGTTGAGTTTGCCGTTAAATAACCTTGATCCATCCTGTTGATTGTACATGAATGTAATTTTATGTAATTTTGTCTAATATTATATTTGGTAAATAAAATAATCTTTTTCAATCTACGCTGTGCCAGTGCTTTAATTCTACCTTTAGAGCCACTCAGACGCATTTGTCGTGTAGGATAGTGTTAAATATCTCTATTCAAATGTCAAATATAATTCTAAGTGTAATATATAAAATTATAGTAGTCCAGATATCCATTCAATTGATTTGAAACATATATAATGCAAATATCAACAACGTCACTTCTTGGCCTTTTCTTATGTTGTGTTCAGTTACCATCGCTCATTTTAGTCAACGTGAACAATGATGCTTTTGGTCAAGAAGTTTTTTGCTATGGACTCGTCAGCAAACGACGTGGTCATCTAATTATTTTGAAATAAAGACAGTCTTGTAGCTAAAGAGGCATATTTTACTTGTAAGTCATGTCAAAATAATTCTGCTTCTATGGGTGACCGTGATGATGAAATTGAAATATATTGTTAAGAGACACAAGTTTAGCTGCGTCCATCAATACTCCTTATCATATAGTAATTCAAAAAGGATGTCGACTTAGGTGGAATCATACCCGGACAAATGTCGTACTTTGTCTTGGTCATTCGCGTTCCCTCTTTCTCGTTTAAGCCGAACCATCAAATATCTCACATGCGTAGACAATCCTGATTAGAAAAACTCGTAGACACCTTGTAGGGTTGTAGGGCTTCAACGTCTCTAAACAACGATTCTAGTTCGAACTGCATGTTGATTTCGTTTACCTTTCCCTACCAGGACAACAGATGAAGATAATGTACTGTGCAGCAACGTGAGCAGGGATCAACTCCTTTGCTGTATGCGTGAGCTCAAGAGAATATCGCACTCACATTGTTTCGTATGTTGTGAAGAACTGGATGTCGGGTCCCAATCTGACAAATTCTGGTATTTCCAAATCACACTGCAACTTGGCCCCACAGGCCCATTTTACTTGCTCCACTGCAAGCGAATCATATGACTGCCAAATTTTTGTTTTTTCGGAAATTAGCGATGTCATTGGTTTTTTTTATTATAACGATAAAAAATTATCGACCTTCAACAAGCGTGGTTGGTCTAATGGTTATGATTCTCGTCTTCCATTACGGATACAACGAGAGGCTATGGGTTCGATTCCCATACCACGCATTAACTTTTGCGAATTAACTTTTTGTCTTCCAAGTTAAATAGATTGTTATATATACAATGAGAATTGGTACAATTTTGCAGAACCCTTTAAGGATGACGTTTCGATTAGCCTGGTGTCTTACACAAAAGTAAATCAATAAAAAATAAACATAATGTAATATCATAAAAAGTTATTAAAAGGGGGCAATGTTGTTTTCTTACAATATATTACGAATTTTGTAAAGTATCTCCAGTTTTGAAACTAATTTAAATATCATCGTTACGAGGACTCTGTTGGGCGTAAAAACTCTGATAAGAAGGTTGTGTAGGAAATTGGGGACTAGTCTGACCAACTGGTGACATTTGGGAGTATGCTGAATTTGGCGACATCTGGGAGTACTGTGATGGTGATGTTGGGTTAGGAATGTTTTGATTGCGCTGCTGTTGGTGAACGTTATGCACATTTGGTGGATTGCCTGGCATGCTTGGTACACCTGGCATAGCTTGCATAGGTGGTGGTCCCTGCATTCCCTGCGGATTTTGACTGTATTGCCACATAGCTTGCTGGAAGGCCTGCTGAGCTGCCATCATAGCCTGGAAGAAAGCAGCCTGGTTATGTTGTTAGGTTTTAATCCTTTAAGACAAAGAGAGACCTACTTGGTTACCCATTACATTAGGATCGATTGGTGGCATACCCGGCATAGGAGGCATACCTGGCATAGGTTGCATTGGAGGCATTCCCGGCATACCCTGTATCGGTGGCATAGGCGGTGAAGATATCCGTGGTGGTGACTGGTATCCTTGTTGGTAAGGGCTACCTGGGGATCTGGAGACTTGGGACATGCTATCCCTTGTAGGATGTGCATCAAGTGGGCTAATTGGCGGCATGCTATTTCTAACTGAGTTAGTTTCAGCTGGACTGACCGGCTGTATACTTCTCCTAGCTGGATTAGATTCCGCTGGACTGATGGGTTGCATACTTCTGGTTTGATTAGACTCAGCTGGACTGATAGGTTGCATACTAGCTCGTTTGGATGTAGGTGGCTGCCTGACAGGAACATGAGGTGTCCTCTCATCGTCTACATCTACCTCCGGGTGAGCACCGAGGGCTTCAGTATAAGCCTCACTTGGACCCTCTTCAGACGTCTCGTTATAAGTATTCTGTGAATACTTGGACGCAACAGAGCCACCTTCCACGTTCTCAGATTGGGGTGTATCTGGATATGGTACGATATGTTCATCTTCGTACCTCGATGATCTGTTCGATCTCTCCTGTATTTGGGCATTGCCCAGGGAGAGCTTTTGTCGGAGTTCCTGAGCAGCTCTCGCAGTCTGCTCTTCAACACTACCGGTAGCGAAGCTGCCAGGGGTATTGATGGTGCTTACCGGTGGACTCGACCGTACATCGCTTGGTGTCTCGAGCGGCTGGCTAGAATATATAGGAGGATTATCGAAGTAGCCTTGTTTATTGATTGTTGATCCGTCATTTGTGGAATTGTATACCATGTCTGATGCAACGTGCTCTGGAGATGTTGAACCAGTCTCTTTTACAGGTTCATTTGGTGTTGGTGTGCGGTCATTACTTGATCCAGGTTGCTTGTGTGCCTCATTAATGGGTGGTAAGCTTGGTGAGCTAAAGTTGCTGTTGTTAGAAGCGTCATTTTCTGCGCCGGTTTCTTCGGTGGTCTCAGGGAGATAGTTATTGCTGAGATTGCTTATACCACTTGGATTCCTACTTCCAAGCAAAGGCGATCTATTGATCGATGACGAGATACTAGGTGGTTGGCGAAGGGGCAACTGAGATGGCGCACCAGGTTGGAGAGATAGAGGCCTGCCACTGAGACTAGCACTGAGACCGCCATTGAGACTTCCATTAGAACCTGTCATACCCCTGCTCATACCATCTCGGCTACCTACGGAGCTCAACGTCGTGCTTGATGGTCGAGAAGATGACGATTTCAAACGGGCTTGGGTAGATGGTGGTAACATTCTCTCTCTGAGAATACCCAAGAGGTTCGCTCTGATAGCCCACGAGCGGGTCTCATTGACGTCTGTAGTCTGAGCCAACTCAGCATCCAAGAATAGCTTGTGCTTCTGAGGTCCGATTGGGTAACTAAAGAAGAGTGACTTTGGGTCACGTGGATCCCAACTGTATGCCCTCGGGCGGCCATATAATCCGAAAGCATCATGTATTCCAACCAGCCATTTGAGCATCTCAGCCCATGCGGATGTAGCTGGTGTTTTCTCGTCTAATTCCGGCATAATGAGACACCATCCATCTTCCCTCAATCCTGCTATTGATGCAATAGCACTATCATCAGATGTATTCTGTAAAATACCTTCGACTTTGAGCAATCCACTATGTCCAATAAGTTCAACACGTTCGGGGAATATTGCGAAAGCTTGAGTCGCGAGTGTGAGCGTGTAGACTGGTTTAGTACTAGACTTAGGATTTTTTTGAGAATAGAATGATGCAATCGCAGCAGGCTGCGGCGGTGTAGGGAAGGAAGTATGTGAAGCAAGTGAAGAGTTGGATGACATTGTGTTCACTATGTTGGAGCTACTGTTACCACCGAAGAAAGACCTTTTTCGTTCTGATGGGCGGTAATTCGTGAGAACCAGGAAGAGTTTCTGCCATTTTGCTGTGCCGACGAAACGTACTTTGACCCAGCCTTCTAATTTACCCTTAACTAACGGTGAACGTGGTTCTATGAATGGCTGTCTACCGGAGTTACCTGGGAGATTTGACTTTTGTAGGATGCGGAGTAAATGTCCAGTGTAGAGTTCTTCGAGGCGCTTTTTCTCCCATGATGCAAGCCTTATAGCGTGTACACATGCGTTTAGTGTTTTCTGATCAGGCGCAACATACTCCTGTTTATTTAAGCCTGCATAATTGAGCGAGAAGACGTGATCCACGGTACGCTGATATTCTGGGGGTGGCACAGATACGAGTATGCTGCCGATAATTTCTGCATAGCCATCCGCGATGTTGATATCTAAATACGGTCAGGTTACGCCTTGGACGGTGGATAAACTCACATTTCGGTGGTACGGCAGAACCCTGTGCAGCCGCAGCTTCCATATCTCTTCTAACCCAGACGTTTAGTACTGTTCCTATTAACTTAACGAAGACGCCCTGGAGCTCTGATCTGCTATCGCCCGGTTTGGTTGGTTTACCGTTCTCCAACCTAACGGTTCTTGCTGCTAAGTAGCCTGAGAAGTAGGTTTTCTTAGAGTGTGCGCTGACTAGAGATAATAGAGGCTGTAGCTCTCCAGATGGGGCATTCCTGGAGTCTCTATCGAGTGTACTGCCAAAGCTGCCGTTTGGCTCAGCGTCAGCAGAGGCTACTCTTCTGTGATGAAACGAGCCATCATCGGAGGGTGTCTTAGGTGCCATTAGGGAGAATCTTTTGGATTTATCCATTGTGGTTGAGAGTAAGAATGATGCAATAAAAATAATGCTACAAGTTTTTGAAATTAAAAATATCTATTTATCGCCGTTGATAGCAAGCGTATGCGACTATTATTTTGTTAGCTTGATAAACTTTGAAGAAAAACTTCACTCACGTTCATATCCAGAGAACTCATAATTTATTCTATCCGTACGTTTGTAATTATCTAATAAACGATTGCTGAACTCGTTTGATGGTCTAAAGTCTAATTCTTCCTCGTCATTTGTTCCGACAAACAACGTTGATGAGAGTTTACCAGGGTTGAATATTTTTACAACGCGTTGAACTAAATCTCTCAATTGAGCGCTGTTTTTATAACTAGCGTTTGTTTCGAATGAGGCATAGGATATACCGTCTTCCGGTGTGACGTGAATGGTGAAGTAGCGATCGTTGTTATCTCCATCAGTCCAAGTAGCGTTGCTAGAGTATCCACACGGCTGGAATAAGAATGCGTCTAATGAAATATCCGGGAAGAGTTTAGAAATGCCGAGCTTATCAGATAATTTCTGACCTGCTAAGTGACCAGATTCACCATCGACTGAGTAGAAATCTTTACAGCTTTCTGGATGTAACTGTGTCATCAAAATCTCTAAAGTTGTATCAGGGGAGCTATCAGGCGGCGGCTTGATCGCTTCCTCTTTTGATGACATGTAAAGCAACCAATGATCACCGTTCATCTTACCGACGGTGTAAGCTGAACCGTTGTCAAAGTATTTGTTGAGAACATCGACCTCCTGATGCCAGTCCCTGTGTGGACCTCTCTGACGCTCTGGGAACATGAAGGTCTTACGGGAGTAGAAAACCTGTTCAACATGGTCTAAATGAGCGACTTCTCTAGCGATTTCTAAGATTCTCTCTAACCCTAACAAGAGGGTAGTTGTACCGCAAGTTTTCAAGATTAATCTGTGTGGTGCGATGAATAGACTGGATTCTGAGAGAAGGTATGCATCGTTTGATTGACCATTGATAACGGACAAAACCTGACAGTTCACCAAATCTAACATCGTCTCCCAAGTTTTCCTATCGACCAAACGCAAACCCTTCTTAGGACCTTCGCCGGGAATAGAATCTGGATGGCTAGCGAACCAGATTTCTAACAATTTCTCCGGACCTTCAAATGGACCATTCTGATCATTTGTATCATTTTCATTAATAATTATATTTTTTGTCATTAAAGGTATGACATAACCAAATTTTTTTAGAATATATTTTTTCTCGTCACACAACTATCGCGTCTACTCTAACGCGCTTCTTTTATCAACTCGCGGTTAAAAAAACAAAAATGGGTTTGGCAAGGACGCCACCAAAGTTGCAATTCAAGAGAGACGGTAGTTTTGATCAAGAAGTAGACGATCACTTGAGAGATATCCAGCCAGACAATCAGTTAGAAAGCCTTCCTGTTGAGAGAGACATCACTCCTACTACAAATGAAGACGTTGAATATCTCAAGAGACAAGTTAATATGCTCTCTACTCGTAATAAAGAGTTAACACAGTCCAAGTTTGATTTGCAACTCCTACTTGAGAATACCTTGAATGAAGAGAGAAATGCTAGGAAATTAGAATCAGATGCTATGATTGCTCATATTAATAAACAACGCGATTTACATAAGACCACATTAGGAAAGTGGAAGAATGAATTGGCTATACAGACAGCCAATAGAGAGGAAATCGAAAGACGATACCTAGCCACAGAGGAGGAATTAGACAACACATTGGACCAACTAGATAGTCTAAAGGATAATGTCTCTAGTTTGGAAGCTAAAATTTCTGAAATTGAAACATCACACAAAAAAGAACTCGATAAACATAAGAAAGATTTCAAAATACTAGAAGAGAAGCGTAAAAAAGATGCTGCAGCCTATGAAGAAAAGATTGTGACCTTGAAAGACCAATCGAATAGAAAGGACCTAGATAGGAAGATCCAACGTTATCAGGTGGGTACGGTGGCAATTCAGAAATACCCTCTCTAACTCCCCATAGGCTAAGATAGACTCCCTAGAAACAGACGTCGACACCCTCAAAGACAAGCTCGAAACCGCGAAAGAAGATCAAGCCGAACTCGAGCAAGCAGATGCAACTATCTCTGACCTCAGAAGATCCCTCGAGAAAGCTCAAAAGGAGGCTAAATCCTCAAAATCAGATAGATCACTTGAGAGGAAGTTGAAATCTGCAGAGAATGAGTGTGATCGGTTGAAAGATGATTTGAGACATCTTGAAAATTCCATCGATAGGCGTGTTAGAGATAAAATCGAAGAACTAAACGAGGGTTTAGATGTTAGAGTAAGTGAGCTGTTGAGTTCATAAGAGCACCCTAATAACACCTTCTAGACACTTCAAAAGCAACTCAACAAGCAGAAGGACAAAGCTGCTACCATCCTCGCTGATCTCAAGGAAGCTGAAAAGTCTCGCATGCGTGCTGAGAAGGAAATCAAACTACTCAAGGAAGACACTAGCACTGCTGATGAAGAACGCGAGAGAGCAGACAGGGCGGAAAGGAAAGTGAAGAAGCTCGAGCAGCAATTGCAAGAAGCTACTAGAAGGGTAAGTGAAGAGCCTTGAACCGAATGCCCCTAACTTTCACATTTCTAGAAGGACGACAGTGACGACGAACCAGTCAGACCTAAGTTATCTAAGAAGCCAACAAAGTCAAGTATAATTGAATCAGATGACGATATCGAAGAAGAGCGACCATCAAAGTCGTCCAAACTTGCCCAAAGAAAGAAACGCAGGTCGGAGACCGATGACGAGGAGATTGAGCCTCCAAAAGCGAAGCGTCCAACCAAGGATGCATCCAGTAAGGAGAGCAAACGCGCTCCTAGAGAAAGAGAGAGAGAAAGAGAAGAACCACCAAAGAAAAGCAAAAAGAAACTTAATATCTTCGGTGGTGATCCTGCTATGCCACAAAAGTCCGGCGCTGATAATGGCGTATTCGGTTTGCCTGATATACTCTCACCTGTTAAATCCAAGTCTGCAGCTGCAAAACCTGCAATAGGTAGGGGACCTTTTGCTTAAATAATGGAACCTAATATAATTAATCTCTGTATATGTTGTTCAGTTAGTGTACTCTTATAATGTATAAATATAATTCGCGCTTTTGCTAAATTAATTTCGTCATCACTCTCAACAATCATTAATAATAATGTCTCAAAAAGTATTTTATATTACAGGTGAGCTTTTTTGGTCTTGTTTGTTTGAAAATAACAGAAACAGGTTCATCATCCGGTTTCGGTAGATTCCTCACCAATGAGCTTGCAAAACGTGGCCATAAGGTTATTGCAACAGCTAGAACTATTAGTAAGATAAACGATCTGTCTAATGGGGACAATATTAAAGTGCAACAATTGGATGTAACTGATTCCCCAGACATTATCGAGAAGAAAGTAAAGGAAGCAATAAACTTCTTTGGTAGAGTCGATGTATTAGTAAACAATGCTGGTTATTCCCAAGCTGGTGGGTCTTTGTTACTTCTCACTATAAAAGCCCCCTAATCTAGATTAGGATGTTTCGAGGAACTCACAGATGAGGAAATCAGAAAGCAGTTCGACACCAACGTATTCGGTCCTGTTAAATTAACAAAGGCATTTTTGCCATATTTTAGAAGCACACAGACCGAAAGCGTAATCTGTGCTATCAGTTCGGCAGTCGGTATCACTGCTTTACCTTTGATAAGCGCATATTCATCAAGTAAATTCGCGTTAGAAGGCTTTTTTGAAGGCCTTGATGGCGAAATTAGAGGATCTGATTTACCAATAAGAGTATCAATAATCGAACCAGGTATGTTCAAGACAGATTTCATCAGTAATGTCCAAAAAGCACAAACTCAAATTGGACAATACGATTCACTTAGGCAACAATCAATGACTAGGATGGTTGAAACTCTTTCTAAAGCTGGTGACGCAGCTATTGGTGCAAAACTCATAGCTGATGCTCTCCTCAAAGAAGGTTTTGCAGCTAACAAGGACATTCCCCTCAGGTTGCCAATTGGTACTGATAGTGTAGAAACTTCAGTCTCAAAATTCAAGCAAACTTCAGATATTTTCAGTGAATGGAGGCCATTCGCAGCTGAATCAGATCCAAAGGCATAAGTAGTCTAAATCTATTTGTTACATTACTACAATAAAGCATCCCGCATCTATTGAGTGCTGGTTGCGTGAAGTGGAAGATCGCGTGAGCTGCTACCAACGAAGAAGGTGTATTCACCTGATGGGAGAACCCACATCTGCTTGTTGGTGTCCCATACGCTAAGATCCTTGAGACGGAGGTCAAAGGTGACTTGCTGACTTTCTCCACTCTTGAGCTTCTTGACTTTCTCGAAACCGCGTAATTGACGGGGTGGTTGTCCTTCTCCTGGGAAGGAAACGTAGAGTTGGGCAACTTCTGATCCCTCGACATCACCAGTGTTGCTTACAGTTGCTGTAACAGCCTTGACGACATCGTACAAGCTCTTACCCTCTCCGAATCCCTCGAATGGTTCATTCGTAGCTTGAATCTCCTTATCATCCTTCTTGTAAGTATCCTCAACTGAGATGTCTGAGAATCCGAATGTGGTGTATGACAAACCGAAACCAAATTCATAACGTGGTTCGATGTTGTGCTTGTCGAACCATTTGTAGTCAATCAAGAGACCCTCAGTGAAGTCTGCTTGTGGTTCTTTGACAGCATCGCTGACAACGGTGTTTGGTGGGTAGTCATCGAGTGATTTACCCCATGTGAATGGTAATTTACCTGATGGTGAGACATCACCAAACAATACTGGTACAACCGAGCTACCGGTCTCTTGACCAGGGTAGTAGGATTCAACGATAGCGGTGACATTCTCATTGTTGACCCATTTTTCAATATCAACTACACCAGGAGTATGTAAGACAAGGATAACGTTAGAAGAGCTGTTAACAGCAGCATCAATCAAGCTAGCTTGTTCTTCTACGATGTTAATATCATGTCTATCCGCTTCCTCTTTTGCCCAATTATTAACAAAGACAAGAGTAGCGTCAGATCTTGGTACGATTTTCTGGATAGTAGTGTCGTCATTCTTGAGAGCGTATGAAAATTCAGTTCCATCAGCTTGAGTGCGTTGCTTGAGTGCCTCTAATGGAGTTGTAATATATGGCGGTATAGTGTATCCTGATCCACCACCCATGGTCAATGTTCCATTGAAATTGCCCATTGGACATTCAGTACCATCATCACCACAGCCATCTGGACCAAGCGCGTTGCTTGCAAGATCAGATCCTAAAGCGACAAGGCGTTCTGGCTTGTTGAGTGGTAAACCACCTGTGTTCTTCAGTAAAGTTACAGACTCTGTGCCAATTTCACGAATAAGATCAGCTGTATCTGCTTGTCTGACATTTCTGTATCCGTTTTCATCCTTGAGATTGTATTTGTTACCGTTGAAAACAATTTCAGGTGGTGTATTCTCGGAATCTTGACCAAGCCAGTAGTATGGAGTGAGTAATCTAATTGCTGCATCGGTTACCCTCTCTTCTGGAACAGAACCGTCCTTTACAAGGTCAGCAAGGCCGCCCCAGAAGTGACCCATGGTACCGTTGAAACCAACACCCGGAGCAGAGAAATCGAGACCATTAGTAGCTGACTCAATATCGTGGTGTACTCCACCCCAATCACTAACGACAGCACCTTGGAAGTTAAGCTCTGTCTTGAGAAGGTGATTTTGTGTGTAAGCATTGTTACATGCGTGTGTACCATTCACATCGTTGTATGAACACATGATATGTGCTGAACCTGCTCTAATAGCTTCAGCAAATGGTGCCATATAAACTTCATGTGTGGTGACATCATCGATGTTCGATGAAATTGGTTCTTGTTCAAGTACTGGGAAGACATCGTCTTGCTGAGATGTGTTGTAAGGATGTCTGAAGGTTTCTTGCTCATAGCCGATCCAATGCTTACTACGAATACGTCAGTCGATGATAATAAATGAGAATTTTCACCTACGTTGTAGCGGCGACATGACTATCTTGGAGACCAAGAACGGAAAGGTATGAATAAACACCATTAGCATAAGGATCTGGATATGATCCCTCCCAGTTTCTACCACCAAGTGGTGATCTACCAATTGGACCAGCTGATACAGGAGCCAGTGCGATATGAATTCCTTGGTCAAAGAACTCCTGACCCATGCGTTTAGAACGCTGGTAGATAAGGTCTCTATCCCAGGTAGCTGCTGCTGCTTGACCAACAGGGAATTGGGAGATACCCTTAATCGGTCTTGGACCGGTTGGACCATCCCTTGCACCATATTAGAATGCTACTCATAAATATAAGAACACTCACATCATACACAATTGTGGAATTCCTAAACGCTCAGCACCGGCAGATGTACCGACACATCTACCTTCTTGAGAAGTAATCAAAGCAGCCTTCTCTTCTATGCTCATTTGTGAAACAATCTCTTCTGCTTGTTTAAAAGCATCTGCCCATGCTTTACCACCATTTGCTAATGGCGGTGGGTAGACATTTGGATCATTGTTTTCTCTAGTGTTTGATGCATCGATTTCGTCTTCCTGACGACTGACGACGCGAGAATTGACTACTGTCAGTCCGACAGCTAGTGTAAGTAGCGTTGTAAATTTCATTTCTATTGTAAAGAAACAAGAGAGACTCAAAGTGGATTTATATTGGTTGGGTACATATTATCACACCTGACCCCATTAAGACAAATGTGACCTCAACACTTTAGCCTTATCCGTACCTTTGTACCTCGGAGAGAAATTACCGCTTTCCTAGTTAAGGAGGAGGTTGAGTATAAGTCACATGACCCGGAGGTAATGTGATTAGAACTCTTAGATGTTATGGGCGTTTATTGTTTTAACCTGCATGCATATTAGATCATCCTGACCGCTTATCAAAATAAGATCTACGGAATCAACTTCCGTGACGCGCTTAATTGTTTATGTTTATAGTGATCAACCCAAAGACAATAGAGTACGATGCATGGATGGAATTGAAGTATAGTATACGCTATAATTCCTATAAGATTGTCATATTCCTCAAAGTCGTTAGTCCGACATAATCGCTGAGAGTTTAAGTTAGTCAGCCAAACGCGACTCGTGACACTCACTCGAACCAAGCTTTCAGAAGAAAAAAATTCGTCAAGTTAATGTCATTCTTGAGCATCTATGTATGTTAAAGGTACCTCCTAATCTTTAGTCTACCCACAAGATCAGTTAAAATTTTGCTACTGACGTTAGAGCATATATGCAAAGTACTATAACATTGTATCAGTGAAGCAGATGATCTTGACAAATTATACTTGGAGTTAAGGGGTATAGTGTCGACTAGGATATCTGCAAATGTGATTAACTTTCTTGTCGGATTTGTGTTCAGGTTCTTAAGCACTTCAGCGAAGCCACATAAAGCAGAGAACAGGACAGCATCGTTACAGTTGCTTTTATATTAGTAGTGAGAGATATGATCGATGTGGCACCTACTAAAGCGTGATGCAGCGTTTCACTATTGAGTCAAAGTTCAGCGAAGTGGACCATGTAGCATACATTGCAGATATGATCGCTACTTCAGAGAGATTAGTGTCAATAAGCCTGGTTATCTTTGCTAATTCGGCGTCTATTAGATGTTTAATGGAAATCGGAGGCTTTATCAGACACAACACTCACATCTGGTCATCAGGTGAATAAAGTATCCCAAACATCCTCTAAGCTCGTCGATATAGCACTAATGTGTGTTAGCCGCATTACTTTGCAGCCAAGTACCCACGTTTGTATTTCTATGCATGCGCTCAAGTCTCTCGACGAATGTAACCACCATGGACACTCTGTCTGGAGATAAAGCATCACAAAGTTGCATTTGCAAAGCTGCTACGGCATCCTTTTTATTATTATTAGACCGATTATCGGAGGACGGAATCCAACTACCTGGTACGCCTGCACTTCAGCCTAATTTGGGTTTAACAATGCATTTTGGTAAAAAAAATCTCACCAATAAAAATAAATTGAAATGCTGGGTATTATGAAAGCTGTTGCAATTTAGATGTGCACGCTCCATCAACCAAAACTCCCTCAGCTCATCCTCAACAACATCAAACTGCCAGCGGCCTAAGCAATGAACTACTGTCGCACAATGTGACGCGTGGAGCCACAAAAGGTATTCAGTTGAGGTTTCTTGAAGTCTTGGTGGTTGACATGCAGATGTATCCATGTTTATGAAGATATCATTACTTTGTTGCGGATCCCCTGGTATTGTTGACTCAACCGGTATGTCAGGAAGATGCGTATTTCTGCGTTCATCATGATTCTCCACTCTATCCTTTTCTACGCGTGTCTTGAAGGTAATTCCACAATCTACATATAAGCCGATGTCGAGTATGCAGCATTATGCCTACAATGGTAAGTGCTGATCTCGCGTTTACCAATTCTCTTGATTTTTAATCCTGGAAATTGCTTAATGACGAGCTATAAAGGTGTAAAGCTCTTATGATAGCAAGACAAAGCGACCCCACCTTTCCAAAAGACCTGCTGGACAATGATTCGAGGCTATTGGATTCGCAGTAGTCATGGTACGATTGAAACATTCGCTGGCGTGGTACAGAGGCTACATTGGTGTTACAGTCTGACGGAATATCAACTAGAACGTACCCTCTTCACAGGGTATATAGCTATCAGTGAGCCTGATAGCCTGTTATTATGTATGTCATGGAATAGGGTAACCTACCAGGCTATTGCGATATCAAACTTATTGATTGGTCTAGAAGCGCTAAGAGAGAATAGCAAATCTACGTCATTGGCCTACGGGTCAATATTTCCTAGAACAGTAGATGGTATAATGTTTTTATCAAGAAGCTGACGTTTGTTTCCTACCAAATCGCTATCGGAACCCGATAGGGTGTGGCGCTCGTTGTTTGTGTTGTCGTAGTTTGAATACATACCTAGTCTGCTTATTTTATAATTGACTCTTCGTTGAGCGAGTTGAAACACGAGAAAAAAAGCCAAGAAACTCTCGATTGGAGGCAAAGGGAGAGGAAAATTTTGACCTTTAGGATATTTGAAATGCAATTAATTTTAAAATATTTCGAGTACAATTTATACGTAAAACGTTTGTCAAATGAGATGCAGAAAATCGTGAGAAGAAATCTATGCGACGTAATTGAAGACGTCCCTACCAGCATCGAGATTCCGCTCAAGGTAGTCTTTCTCAAGGAGTGCTTCAATTGCCTGCAAATAATCGTTAGATTGTCATAGTTGAAAAACATTTTCCACCTCACCTTCTTAATGTCAGAAACCTTTGGCGAGAATCTTGACTGAACGATCGTAATGACCTCCTGTATGAGGTTTTGGTATTTGAGCGTCTTTCTGGCCTTCATGATTCTTACTACAGCAGCCTGGATTTCAAATTTGCGGTCCTCATCGACGGTCTTAAGGACATCATTTGATTCCTGCTTGACGTCTGCCTTGATTGGCTGATTGAGTTGTACCCTAATCTTTTTAGATTTGAAGTTGAAATTGAGATCATAAGTATCCTCATCTTGGAGCAGGACCTTCGATTTGACGAGAGTGGCTAAAGTTTGCTTGAGGAGTGCGTCGTTCAAGTTCGTCGCAGCCTTAAGCTCATCATATCTCAAGCTGTCGTGTTCGTTGTATTGGACAAGGATTGATAATTGGAATGTAGAGCAAAGGAATATGTAAGGCTGGTTCAAATGTGTAGTTTTGAGTTCATTCTTTGATGTGTTGTAAAGCCACATGAGCTTACGTCCAGAGTGTTGACTGTTGTAATACTGATTAAATCTTTCGAAAGTTGCTTGTAATTCTGAAGGAATGTTGAATGGAGTGTTTTGTGGGTTCATTGGCCAGAAGTTGGTTGCCAAGACCTTAATGTCAAAGTCTACATCCAACTCTGATGCATCGTGAGTTTGTGACATGCGTTCATTGAATGAGTTTGTAAGTTCTTTGGAGATTGATATATCTGTGAACATTCTTTGAAGTTTGTTCGTGTATTCGAATCCACAGGCATCTTTGAGTTTTCCAATCATTGAGGATTCACCGTCATCGGATGCTGATGTACCGCTGACAAGACGTTTTGCAAGCATCTTTGTGTAGAACTTCTGGAAAACGTCCTTATCCTCAATGTATTTAAATAACGTCATAACTTGATCGAGTGCATCCTCGAGTTCTGCTTCTTCAGTTTGCTTGTTACCCTTCTTGAGCAATGAGTCGGCGTGTTTTGCGATAAGTTCAGGCGATTTTGTGGTTGATGTTCCTGTTGCTGCATTTCTGTTGACAATCTCTCTACATGCTTTATCAAGAGCTGCTGAGAAACCGGACTCAGACTTGAAAGCATTCTTGACAGTCAATGAGCACTTCTTGTGGACTTCAAGGAGGGCGTCAACGTATGCCTTTGGTTCCAGGTCACCCTTTTCAGCCTCCTTTTCTTTTTTGACTGGTGCATCCTTCTTTGCTTCTACAGCATTACCGTAGACCTTTTCGATTGCAGCCAAACCAGTACGCTTGACGTGCTCTTCGAATTTTTTACGGAGGAATTCCAAAGCATCGACACGTGCGAGGAGTGTGTAGATGCGATTGAGGTCGTCTTCCTTGTCGTATTCCAACAAGTTGACAAATTCATCCTTCATGATCTCCATATGGTCGGAAACAAGTGCATTTTCACATGCTGAGATGAGCCTCTTCCTTGAACTTGCGTGGAGGTATACGTCAACGCGTGCCTCTTCTTCAGCTAGGCGTTCTTCACATTTTTTAAGATAATCTGTGACACTATTGGCTGCTACGAATGCTTCAGATTCTGCTTTGTAGTATATTTCAGTCGCGTGAATGAATGGAGATTCGAAATGGAGTTGGTAGATATCCAGATTCTGCTTGCTGCTGTCACCTTCATCGAGACCAAGTGAGACTAAAGACTCGACAACTTTTTTAATGAGAGTAGTTTCAACTGTTTCACCATTCCTCTGTCTCTCGATTTGTTTTAAGAGTGCAGAAACGAGCTTTGAATGTTGATCCTGTATTGGCAAGAAGAAGGAGGACCTCCATTGTACCAAAGCTAGCGTATAAACGTTATATACGTTCTTGCGTCCCTCATCTTTCTCGCGTTTAACCCAGTGTTTGTTGAGGTAGCTAAACAGACGATCCACGTAGGATGCAGCTGTCGTGAACCTATCCCATTCGGCTGCGTAGTATTGTAATAGCTGTAAATCGTAGAGACTATCTGAGTTCTCCTTTACAATCTTCAGATGGCTGGTGAGGTACTTTATCAGATTGGAGTACAAATCTGAACCCATGAGATTAGCGCCCGCTGTTCTGCCTGTACCGAGTGGTTCGGTACCAATGTGCATTCTTGAGCTAGTACAGTACTGTGAGGGTGTGAGATGTCATAAGATGTAATGTGCGTATACCGACATTGTAGGAAGTTGTGTACAAACTCATATACTTAGAATACGTCATTCCATCGCGTAGCCTAATTAAAATCAGTATTAGATTCTGAATAGCTGCTGTTTACGGACCTCGTCATTATATGATCAATACCCTCCTCTAAAAACGCCCAAGTAGATTTTAGATCATTTGCTGGTGGTACCGCGATCTGTTCATTTTTATTTACCGGCTTGCTCGACCATGAGGACATCGTCGTTTGAGTTCAAGGAATATCTCTCACCCAAACGACGAAATGCTGAGATATTTGAGTAGGAATACATTGAATAAGCGCGTGTGTAGTATATCCCCTATACACACACCACACAGACTACACTCTAGCGACTCAAAGAAGACGCATTTCGGCTTTAAAAGCGTAGATGAGGATCTAAAGGAGGGATTAGGTAGGTGTGTATAAGCCCTTATCATCCTGCTGACATGTCATTTAGTTGGCTCTGTTTTCAGCTCCGTAGCTCCAGCGTACGATATCATGAACGACGTTATGTCCTTAGGTATTCACAGGCTCTGGAAGGACGATTTCGTGAAATTACTCAATCCACGCTCTACTAAGTCACCTCAAGAAGCTGGCGTAAGTGAAGAATACGCACGTAAATTTGGAGGCACAGGTCTTAACTGTATAGACATGGCTGGCGGCACAGGCGACATAGCACACCGTATACTCGACCACGCGAAGGATGTACACGCTGATAGATCTATAAAGGTTACCGTTATGGATGTCAACGCAGAAATGTTGTCTGAGGGCGAAAAACGTGCACGTAAATCAATGTATTTCAACACAGACCAGATAGATTTCAAGCAAGCAAATGCTGAACAGCTCAGTGAGGTCGAAAGTAATACAGTTGACCTCTACACGATGGCATTCGGTATCAGGAACTGCACACACATTGATAGAGTTATAGAAGAGGCCTACCGTGTTCTCAAACCGGGCGGGGTTTTCGCCGTATTGGAATTCGGCAAAGTAAACCAACCATTGCTCTCAAATCTCTATTCTATTTATTCATTCAACGTCATTCCAGCCATGGGACACCTCGTAGCAGGCGACAGGGAGTCATACCAATACCTCGTCGAGTCTATAGAGAGATTCCCAGATCAAGTTACCTTCGCAAACATGATGCGTGATGCGGGCTTCCTCATACCAAACAAGCGTGGATATAGAGATTTGACATATGGTGTTGCGAGTGTATGGAAGGGTGTCAAACCGGTTGTATGAGTAAAAAATAATGCATTGTTTGATCTTCGTTAGTAGTCTTCTTGTGTTGTAAGTGCAATGAGAGCGAAATTGATATTACCAGGGTCGTGCTTCATGAATTTCTCTTTGACGACTGCAGATGCATCCTAAAGGAATGTTAGAAGGCTATAAATAGTAAAATAACATACCTTTAATAGATCTTGGCTAGAACCACTGAAGAGAATATCATTAGAGAAGTTCATCCAAATTGAGACACACTTACTGGTCAATCGGGCTGACTTTGCGTCCATCGAGTTCAATGAGACGTGTACCCTCACTAACAGCAGCTGGTGCTAGTACGAAAGTGACGAAATGCAAATCGACGTCATCATTAGCGTTCGGTGCCTCAGTCTGACCAGCTTGTGCAGACGATGCGTGAGCCGTACGCAAAAACGATGCATCTACGACAGCCTGTGCACGCTCTTCACTGTTTTGATTTGCAGCATTCTCGAACAATCTCGCCAAATCTGATCCAGGGGCGACAGTAACCGGACTGTTAGCCATTGCGTGCAATAACGCCATCGTACCACAAGCATTTGGTACTTTCTGAGGGAAAAATACGAGAGTATTGTCGAGTTCAGCCTGTCCATTACGGGCTATATCTGCTGCCTGAGCGTGACGTTCATTTTCGTAGTTCTTTGATACTGGAAAGAGGAGCAACAAAGCTTTAACAGGCTGTGGTACCATAGAGAGTAAATCATCGTCTAAGCCAAACACGTCGACGAATTGTTCGCATTCTGCTAATCCAAGCTTATGTGCCCAGTCATTGAATACGTCTGCATTAGCCTCGAGCGGTACCCAGTTCTCGGATTCTGCTTTTATTTCGTTCGCGGAGTCGATATTGAGTGTAGCCATGACAGTAGTGGTCTAAGTTAGTTTATTACTTCGTATTTTCTATATTGTTTTTGTATTTCCTCTATGCACATCAAATATATGGCCACCCGCATATTCGCTTACGGATCGCCGTTATCGTAGTCTTTATCATGATAAGAGCCGTCACAGGAACAGAAAGTTGGAAGTAAACGACGATGACAGACTATACAAAAATCCATCCAGAGAGCATCACAGAGAAGAATTTAATTGAAGTCACCTCAGAGAGCCTCAACAGTTTCGTTTCTGACGTCTCAGATGACTTTTTCAGTCCAGTCAAAGATTTAATCAAACCAGAGGTAAGTCTATAATTGCTATCTTGACCATATTCTAACACATACCAGCCAGCCGCAAGCAAGAAGGGTCAATTCGGTCCAAATGGCGCACTGTACGATGGATGGGAGAGTAGAAGGCACAATCCAACATACGATTGGTAGGTCACTCCCTATATAACAGTTATAGACGACTAACATACACTCAAGGGCTATAATCCAATTGGGTGCTCCATCAGCCAAAATAAAAATTATAGACATAGACACGACGCATTTCAACGGGAATGAAGCACCATACGCATCTGTATACGCTACTTTCGCTCCAAATGAGGATGTAAAACAAAATGACGCTCGCTGGTTCGAACTCCTACCAGTCGTTCCACTCGGCCCGAGCCAGCAGCACGCATTTGAATTCGAATGGACAGAACCAATCACGCATTTGCAACTACGCATGATTCCAGATGGTGGAATAGCCCGTTTCAGAGCATATGGAGAACCAACCGCTGTGTGGCCATCGGATCTCACCGCAACCTGCGATCTTGCATCTGTATTTGTTGGTGGACGCGTTACTTTCACATCAGATCAACATTTCGGCAAAGGTGCTAACCTGATTTTACCAGGACGTGGCCACAATATGGGTGACGGATGGGAGACCAAGCGGAGTCGACAAGCTGGACATAAAGACTACGTGATTGTTCAGCTCGGTGCAGCAGGATATATACAATATGCCGAGATAGACACTTGTCATTTCAAGGGCAATTTCCCAGCAAGAGTCGCCGTAGAGGGCATCTACGCGCCTGAGGGTCCCCCAACTGAGTATGACACACAAGGTTGGACTCAGCTTCTACCATCTCAAGTCTCTGTGGGACCGCATGCCCAGCACTATTTCCAGACAAGCCAGGCGGAGTTACTCGTTACACACGTTAGGATTACTATCTTCCCCGATGGAGGCTTGAAAAGGGTGAGACTAGTCGGTAGTCGCGCATTACCAGCTTCGGTGGATGCAAAGAGTAGCAACTCTAGTGGCACTAAAAATGCCGTTGTCGATACGCCCACGAAAGCGCTCCCTATTTTGCCGCTCACTAGCAGCGCGTTCGTCGAATATGGCCATGTTGTGCAATCTTACCAAGACAAGAGCTCAACACCACCAACTATCCAAACAAAGCGAGTGAACAATGGTACAGCCACTAAGTTTTGCAATCTGTCGCCCCTCACAAACAGCTATCCAGAAGGTACGCCAGCAAATATGAATTTCTGCGTTTACAAGTGCGATCCGGTGGACACATCCGTTGGTTTCACTGTTGAGATGCTCGAAAGACACAAATATACGACACAATCGTTTATTCCGATGGGTGATGGTGGAAGCCGCTATGTCGTGATCGTTGCGCAAAATGGCAGTGATGATAAACCCAATATGGAAACATTGAGGGCCTTCACAGCTACCAGTAACCAAGGGATCACTTATAAACCAGGTGTATGGCATCATCCAATGATCGCGCTCGAGAAGGCGACTGATTTTGGATGTCTTGTTTATGAATCTGGCGAGAATATCGACTGTGAGGAGGTCAAATTGGATAATTTACATTATAAGATCATTTTGTAGATGAATAAATATATTTCTTCGCTACCTTCTAATGTCCGTGCGTAGAGTAGGAAAGCGAGCGGACAAGCCGTTGAGATAAGTCAGAGGAGTAGATCGTTAAAAAATGAATGAATGTAATATTATTCGTAGAACTACTCGTGTCAAATTTTTTTCAACACGCGTCTGGCTTTCTGGCTTCTTGCGAGCTCTTCCTTCAAATTCCTCAACTGGTGAGTTTGGATGTCAGAAAATAAAAAATGCTAAAAGAAGCAGACAATGGAAGATAGACGTGCAGGTGTGTAGAATAGATAAAAATCACGCTTTTGATCTAAATACCCCTCAGCATACAAGAACAAAGGTGCATTCCGCCAGGATGAACTGAGAAGACGCAGGGAGGAACAGCAAGTTGAAATTCGTAGACAAAAGAGAGAAGAAAGCGTCGCTAAGAGACGTAATTTCAATATCACAGATGGTCCAGATTCTGATGACGAATCTGTCGCTACTGAAATAGACACAAAGGTGGGTCATTTCAAGTGGAAACACCCAGAGACGTTAGCTTATAAAACCCAGTTGGCTGAGGAGCTCCCTATCATGATACAAAACGTCTTCAGCGACGACTATCAAGCACAGTTGGAGTCTACCCAAAGATTCAGAAAGTTGCTTTCCAAGGAGCGTAACCCACCAATTGAGAAGGTCATCGAATGCAACGTCGTTCCACGTTTTGTCGAATTCTTGTCTTCACCACACGGAATGATCCAGGTGAGTTTTTTTTATAAGTGGTAATTCACACACTCACAGGCACACACAGTTTGAAGCTGCCTGGGCACTCACTAACATTGCCTCCGGCACTTCTCAACACACCCAAGTTGTCATCCAAGCTGGTGCCGTTCCACACTTTATCCAGCTTTTGTCTTCTCCTGTTTTAGATGTCAAGGAGCAGGCTGTTTGGGCCCTTGGTAACATTGCGGGTGACTCACCAAAGTGTCGTGACTACGTTTTGCAACAACAAGCTCTCCCTCCACTTCTCGGTTTGTTAGGTGAAAACCACAAGTTGTCTATGTTGAGAAACGCTACATGGACACTTTCAAACTTCTGCAGAGGCAAGAACCCACAACCTGACTGGGAACTTATCAGCCCAGCCCTTACTGTCCTCACAAAGTTGATCTACTCAATGGATGATGAAGTTTTGATTGACGCTTGTTGGGCAATTTCATACCTTTCTGACGGCTCAAATGACAAGATTCAAGCCGTTATCGAATCAGGCGTCTGCAGAAGACTCGTTGATTTGCTTATGCATAACAGCACAGCTGTACAAACACCTGCATTGCGTTCAGTCGGTAACATTGTTACAGGTGATGATTTACAAACCCAAGTCGTTATTGCTTCTGGCGCTTTACCAGCATTACTCTCCTTACTCAGCTCACCAAAGGATGGTATAAGAAAGGAGGCTTGCTGGACGATATCGAACGTTACCGCAGGCTCACCACACCAAATCCAATCAGTTATTGACGCAAATATCATCCCACCACTCTTGAATATCCTCCAACATGCCGATTTCAAAACAAAGAAGGAAGCTTGTTGGGCAATTTCAAACGCAACTTCAGGCGGTTTGCAAGAACCTTCACAAATTCGTTACTTAGTTCAACAAGGATGCATCAAACCACTTTGTGATTTACTCAAGAGTATGGACAACAAGATTATCCAAGTTGCTCTCGACGGATTAGAGAACGTTCTCAAGGTTGGTGAACTTGACAGAGAATCAAACGGTCCAGGTAGCATTAACCAATATGCTCAATTCGTTGAAGAAGCTGGTGGTATGGTTACGATCCACAACCTTCAACATCACGAGAATTTAGATATTTACAAGAAGTGTTTCTTCTTAATGGACAAGTACTTCCCTGAAGATGACGATGAAGATGTCGCAGCAACTGGTATGTCAGGTACATCTGGCCCACAAGTTGATGCTCAAGGTAGCTACGCCTTTAACGTACAACCTTCCGCACCAATGGGTGGTTTCAACTTTGGTGGTAATGCTTAAAATCGCAATATCATCAAGAAAAGAGAGAAATGTATGCATGATTATATAATTTTTAATTCTATACGACCTTTTTTGTTTTTTCGGTTTACTTTTACGTTTCGTATATGATGTCAGACGCAGACTGTAGTAGGAGAAGCCACGTAGCGCGATCTATAGCCTGGTCAGTGCAAATTAAGGAGGAAGCTGAACGCTTGAAAGTAAGTGGTATACATTGCTAGAGTGCTCATTTGACAGCCCTCTCCAGAACGGATTAGAGTGGGAATCTAGCGTGTTAATCACAAATAACAACAAAATCGGCGTACACTCAACAGCACCAACACAATTAGTGGAATTACCACTACAGCGAGATATATATAACAACACGCCACTCACTCAACTCGCTGAGCGTCGAGAAGAATACCTCGAAGCAAGGAATGTAATACCGTTTGCAAAAAATGAGACAGAAAATCTCCGCAATGTGGTTAGAGCGACGTATAGGACGAGTTGTTGCGATGATACATCGATATCGGATGCAGAGGTAGACAAACGCATGCAAGCGTCTCGGATAGATTGGAATAGGGTATCTGATGGTGTATGTAAGGGTTTAAATGATGTCTAACTCGCTCACACTAGTTCAGATGCTAACGTGTAGATTACCCAGTGAATGTCGTATCCGATGGCAGAACGTTGACAATCCACGCCTAAATAACCAACCACTTGACGATTCAGATTTAAAGATATTATTAGAGATATACGAAAATCATAAAGATAATATGGAACATGACTCTTTGGTAGCCTTCTGGTCGGCAATTGCCAAAGATTTCAGCGGGGAAGACACGACGCGTTCAGCTCACTTCTGCATGAAAGAAGTAGGTAAATACCTCAGTAGGGACATAATAGACAATCGCAAGTATAGTAAGAATAAGAACCTCAAACGAAAATACTAAATGGGATATTTACACTTGTTTTATTTTATACTGGCTGATATCCGTATCCTTATCAATTGTCATCATAAACAACCGCTTGGCTTCAGCGTATAGGAGTTCCACAAGAAGCATTCCATTGCTGAAGGTCCACAGGAGAGTGCTGGCGTAGTAGAAGTTCGCATTTCCAGTGACTGCTCTTAACCAGAGGTGTCTAAACAATGGCAGTAAACCTGCAGCAACTATTGTAAGGGTTGCTACAAATTTTGGATATCTTGCGTCTATGTGGAGTTTTAGTCTGGTTTTCTTTTACAAGTCATACACCCACGCTGGTATAAATCTGGGAATAGAAATATGAGACTAGTGTAGACACTTACGTCTCCAATTGAAGGATAGGATTTGAAGATAGATATTGTACCACTTATGAAAGTAAATGCTAAGAGTGGTCTGTGGCTGCAGAGAGTGGTTAGCGGGAATGTCAAGTGACATTTCACTCACCTTAAGTATATTGATATTGGTAGGACGTAAATAAAGGCATGTAATTGTAGCACGACTGTAAAGAAATATCTAAATTGACTGAATATTTCCATGAATAAGTACCAAAACAAGCCAGTATTTGGTGTCAAATTTTCAGCAAAGATCAGATTCTTGTAGAGGTTTAGGAATGACCAATCATTTGAGATATACCTCGCCAAGGACAATAGTGAAAGTGTTGTTATCAGATATACTAAGGTGTACTTTGTCAATTCTTTAACCTTATTTGTACTGTCCTTTGTTATAATGAGTATTTGAGGAATTAATAATGCTACTGGATAGAAGAACAGTATGGAGTTGTACGATAGCAGCAAAATTGATAGATATGCATAACCTTCACATGCTAGCGTCAGAGAAGTTAACGTAAGTGTGTTCTGTAGCGTCGTCAAAGAGTGTGAGAGTAGATTGACGATAGATAGTGGACTGTATGTGTAGAACAACGCTGATTGCTTATTTATCCTATATAAAGCGCATATAGCGATAACATCTAATATATAATAGTAAACTTTGCTATCAAAGTGTAATAATAACGGTGAAATATAATCAAAAGTACCTCTGACGGCAGATTCCTTCACTTTTGAAGTATGAGTTGCTATCGATTAGCTATAGCAAAGCACCCACCAATAAAAGCAGAATTGAATACATTTGATAGTTCGAAAAAGTTAAGAAATTCAAAATAATTTATTAGAATCGCTCTAAGTGCGAATCCAGATGCAAAATATACCGTCGTCATAGCAAAAGATCAATTCTCCCTCCATTGATTAGCGCATTTTGCATTTGTACACCTATAAAACGTTGTCATCGGTTCATCTGCACTCCTTATTTGTATCTGCATAAAGAATGCTCTGCCATTTGAACATTTTGGACACTCTGCAGACGTTTGGTCGACATTCTTCCAGCTGTCTTCACCACCTAAAACATCATCTACTTGCTTACGCTTGAGCTTATGCCGCGTGTTGAACTATATTGCCGTTAGTATAGAATATATAGAGCATATATCACACCAACTTGTTTTGTCATAGGAAATTGATACGGACAAATAGCGCATACCCATTTATTATTCGTAGATTCTTCATCCAACTGACTTATCAGCATATTTGAGCATGTTGGACAAAATAGCATCTCGGTGTAGCGATTTGAGTCTTCTTTTTTCTTCAATCCTGACGATCATCATGGCGACGACAAAAATGTTTAGAAGATGCTTAAGCACTTCAAGAGTGATATATCAACAGAGTAGTACACCTACTGTAGCACAGAATAATCAATCAGAAAGTACATCTCAGCAATCTCCTTCATCTCCAGATATAAGTGAGAGATACGCACCAAGGGAGAAGAAATTACCTAGCATATTCAACAACAAAGTACCAGCTGAGAAGAGAGTACCAGTTAATCCAAACCACGGTTTATACGCATTTTTTGAGAGGAGACAAGTTGATAACACAAAAGGAGAACAGCCAGATGGCACTGGAAATGGCAATCAAATATCATCTACTTTGCCTACATGGACAGAATCTCAATCTCTGTCGTCCAGATCCTGGAGAGCATCCGAGTTGAGATTGAAGTCATTCGAGGATTTACACACACTTTGGTTTATTTTACTTAGAGAGAGGAATTTATTATCCACTCAGCTTGAAGAATCTAGAAGATTAGGTGTCGACATCCAACAGTCCACTAGAGTAAATGAGAGAAGATACAGAGTGAGGAAATCAATGTCCAGAATCAAGTTCGTTCTTTCAGAGCGTCACCATTCTATTAGGGAAAATGTTAGTGAAAATATTCAGTAAAATGACTTCTTGTACCCAAACAATGAACTTTAACGTTATAGAATCAAATAATAGACAGACACGTGGGAAGCAACTTGCGAATGCTGCGATAGATGCAATGAACGATGTACAGGCTATACAGCTCGCTAAAATACAACAAGAGAGAACGGAGTTGAAGCTGACGATTCAGATGACACTCGGTGGCTGTACACTCTCCAGCTTCAAGGAATACCTCAAAGAGCTTTCTTCAGCTGGTTTAGAGAGGATACAACACGAGAGGCACATCGCTGAGCTCTGCTCGTACCCGCCATGTAAGAATCCTCCAAAATTTGCTTATAAAGAGCAGCAATCGCAATTGAGAATCGACAGACAATCGCTCAGTTTGTACAATAGTCACGATAAGGGTGCTTTCTGTAGTGATACCTGTAAACAGCGTGCAAATTGGGCTATTACACACTGTGTTGGGAAGAAGGAAAATGACTTCAATTTGTTAGTCGACGTAAAAGGTAATAAAAAGCTGCTAGAGGAGTATGAAAGTGGAGCTACTATCACTCAGGATGTTACTCCTACACCATCATCACCACCAAAAAATGTTAGATTTCAATAGCGCCTTCGTAGGTGTTATGAGGTATACGAACAAGATAGTCACCGCCGCTTGTATAGTTACCTTACTCAGTAGACCGTCATTTAACGCTGCTTGGGGTATTGGTGGTGCAGCAGCTTCTTCAATCGTTGGTGAGTCCATGGAGATGTTATCTGAGTTATAATCTAACGACCTAACAGCGAAAACGCTAAAATTGTTCATTAATAGTGCACGTCCATCAGAAAGTAAACATCCAATACGTCATCCAGAATTGAGCGAGAAAATCCTATCAGGAATAGACGGCACACGGACTGACGGTATGCCTAGCACACACTCAACCGTCTCTGGGTGGCTACTCGTCGCTGTTGCCTACTCAGAACTGAACTATTACATCAAAATACCCACATTAGCCTTTATAGGCAGCATACCTCTCTCACGCACACGCCTTGGAAAACACACACGAGCACAGATATGTTGGGGAGCTGCACTAGGCTTGTCGCTAGGTCTCGCTGGTATGCAAGTGCGGGAGTACTTCTATGATATTTTACAACAACTACTAAATATGTACATGCCTAGCCTGATTGTCTATTTGTCTTGAAGATGCATTTATAGATTATAACTTGCTTTGCCGTTTTGGTGCTGCCCCAAATCCTTTATCTATCGATAGTCCTAATTCTGATGTAGCTATTACACGCATGAGTGCATAATGATGTATGGCATGTGCATTAACGAAATGCAGCTGCATCGGGTTAGCAGTTGAACATACATACAATAATACTCACCTCACGTGCGTATGTAGATGGCATGCTGACAGTATCTGGCGTATACACAGTGAGTGTACACTGCTTACGAGCGCTCTCTATTTTATCTCGCTTTTGGAAGAAATCGATGAAACTATCGACTATCTTTTTGGAATAGGCCAGATCGGATTCAATTCGGCGGTCCTTCGTGGCGATGTCAAAGTCCACACTCGTCTGTGAGGATAGTGAGTGTATAAACACTCCAAATCGCTCAAGTGTATGCCTGACGTGCTTGCTTATCGATGAATTAGGGATGAGGTGGGAACGATAAATATAATCCTTTTGTGATAGTCCGGATAAAACCTGTTTGCATTGCTCTAATGTATAGACGGAATGTTGATACAGTTCCATGATCGTTGTTTGAATTCTAGGAGGAAAGCACGATCTTCTGTTTGTCAAATGACTATCTTGTAGGTTAAGATAAAAATGGAGAGACATATCTGGTTGTTTCTGTGCATGTTCAATTCTTCCACACTTTCCATTATAACAATTCTGGCGTCATAGCAAATAAAGTTCAGCTACAACATAACAAACAAAGGCACAGGCTGGCTGAAATATGGGCGTCAAAATAGGTTATCTATTGTCCATCAGCTGAGCACTTTGAAAGTGATGTTGTTCTCCTGCTGTATGTTCTATATCCTCGATATTTGTACAAACCTTTATGAGTCACCAAACAACGACAAATATTGCTCTCTTACACACCATATTTGTGAATTATACCTTAATTTATTACATAGAGATATGCTATCGTCGCTCCAGGATCTCGCAGGGTGCGTCTCAGATGTGATAAAGAAGCACAGTAGGTTTCTATATCAAACAAGTTGTATGAGATTTTTACACTATATGTCAGCATCTTTTTTCACTCGTAAGAAATCTAGTGAAGAATGCACCCGCAAGTTAAGTCGTCGTCGTTTACAAGCTCAACCACCACGCTTGACGGTTAACATAGACGAAAGAAGCCTTCCAGAGAAAGTTCAAGCTGGTCTTGAACAGCGCTGTCATTCATACAGTAGCTGCGGTCTGATTGGTTTATCGCCTCATTCTTCTTCATCTTCGTTGACAGTGACGAACAAATTACGAGAGAAGTCATGCGATATAGCAAACAAAGGTGATTTTACAAGCACTACTCTTACTGCCAATACGTCTATTGTTAAATTAGTCGATTTTTCAGGTGTCGACGATGACTTACATGACTTCGCGATGTCACAATCACCATTGACGACTTTTGTAATGTCATTTCAGGATATTGTTGACCTTTCCCAGGATTTTGGCGGTGTCGAAGAGGATTACGAGGACGGCTTCGATGATGACGAGAAGGTGCCTCTTAGTCAACGTATCAAATCACTCTATGGTGTTGACGCTTCTTGAATTTTTCTTTCCTTTTATTCTAGTTCTCTTGCTCCGTTGGCTTTCGATCAGTACTCTTAAGAAATGTTGTATGGTTGCATTTTTATCATCCGCTGTATTTTAAAAAAACCTACTGTAAAAGTACCTCACACTTGTTGTTCATATATTCACTCATTTTTTGTCTTGACTCTTTCATGTGGGAAGCCTGGTGAATTTGTATGTTGATGAATTTAATGGAAATATTGACGATACAAAAAGGATCTAGAAAGCTTGTTGTTGAGTAATAATAGCTGTTGCACAGTATAGATACATCTCCGTTAGGAGTAAAATTTTCACTTTTGGTTTTCAATTGTCAAATACTTTGAAACGATCCATCAAGTTGTTAAAACAACCAGTTCAACAAGCATTAATGGGGTAGCGGTAACCTCGATCGTTGCCATCGATCGGCCCCCGGTTCGACTCCGGGTTAATGCAGCATCTACCATCGAAAGATGGATTTGTATTTTTGCTTCGTGAACTCCGCGGATTACTATGTGGATCTTTTTTTTGTTTTTTTTTCTCTCAAGTAAGTAACGTCATGTCTAATTCCCAGGAGAAATGGTGCTTCAAATTGTTATTGCGAAGATTAGATCATCAGGAAACCCAATGATACTTCACAAAGATATCAATGTATTTATTTAATCATACATGTAACACACTTAAAGAGACAAATCGCTTTGATATTGTTCTGCTTCGTCTTCTGATATGAACATTGGCGAGGTAGTGGGTGACACTGAAGACCTCTTGTTGCTTTCCATGGAGAATTTTTCATTTACATTACTAGCCACCTCAGGGTCACCCATACCTGTACCCTCAAGGGAAAGTACCAATTCGCTTTGTAATCTTGCCAAATATATCATTAGATCTTGATAATTGAGTGTACAGTTTTTGCAAATCTGGCGCAGTTTTGAAGTAACCTAAGCGTAATTTAGAATATGTTCTCAATATAATACGCTAGCATGTCGCACGGATAAAACAGCCTGTCTACGTATAGCCATTTTACGAGCTTGGTTGATTACAGAATCATAACCATGTTCATTTTCGCTTGACAATCCACGGACGATGACATGGGCTTCGTCAAGTACTTCCCCAGGGAGGCCTGCACTTTTAGCCATCTGTAGACCGTAATGCTGTTCGACTGAGTTGCCTTCTGCGACTTTATACTGGAAGTATATTTCATCACTGCCTCCCTACAAAATGTTAAGTATGCTTTTACTATCGGTGGTGTACCAATACCACTGTAGTTGACATATGGAGCGTGACGACGCCCGGTTTGAATTGCAAATACGTCGAGAGCTGCCGAAAGTGAGTTGCGAAAATGACAAACGGACGACGGCGGATGAGTTCTTCGGATATCGCATAAGCCAAACCAAATCCTTCAGATGGTGTCGTGCCTCTTCCTATCTCGTCTAGTATTACGAGAGTATTAGACGTAGATGCAGTAAGTATGAGCGAGACTGTTGCCATTTCATGTGCGAAAGACGACAGATTTTGTTCTAGTACATCATTGTTTGTCTGACGAGAAAGTACGCCGTCCATGAGTCTCAAAGGAGTCAGAAAGAGAGTTATACCTGGAGCGCGCTCACTTGATACTTGCGTATTCAGCTGGTACATAACTCCCCAGACCAGCCATTATCACTATGAGTGCGATCATTCGCAGGAATGATGATTTGCCTGTTGTCTTAACATTTCCATATAATTAGACATCGTCTTACCTGACATATTAGGACCCTATTGGATGTTAATTTAGGGTTAAAGAAACATTGTCACACCCACTTCGATTATCTGAAAATGCGCAAAGTCGCTCATGAAGACGTCATTCGAAACAATTGTTTCTGAGTTGAGATTTTCAAGAAGAGGGTGTCTTGCAGACTTGAGTGCTAGAGTGTCAGTCTAAGTGATCTGTTAGCAGACATTCTTTCGTTACTCGGAATATACTGACAAATTCTGGTCTGACTTGTGGAAACGTAAATTTGTCTACAAAGATAAACAACACACACTGTAATCATGAACTGTTGATATTAAATAACATTAGAGTTAGGAAGATAACTTACTAAGGGCAGCATTGGTGAGAGAAACAATGAGGTCGAGCATGGCAATAGCGTCACTGGCTCTATATATCGGTGAGAGACAGCCTATAACAACAATCCTAATATCTAGCACGCATTGTTTTGACAGTAGGTAAACTTCAGCCAGGGCATCATTGATCCTTGAGTTACGTTTAAGAAGATCAATAGTAGTGAAGCGATATCTTCCCGCCATGTTTTCTGAATTGTTCTTGTTCTTTCCTTTCGAGCCATATTTTGTGACATTTATGAACTCCTTTGGCAGATCGCTATTACCAAGGTCTGATATCTTAAGTGTTAAATGGAAAGCATTGTTAATATACGTGCATGTGATTGGCAAGTCGTAAGTTTCTATGAAGTGAGTTTTATACATGCAATTTAACGGATTCTCACCAGTGTATTTGGTGCTCAGGGCGAATAAATCATCGAGATTTTCCCTATATGCTTCTCTAGCGACATCCAGCAGCTCGCATTGCTTTGACTGGAATGGCTTAAGAATAAAAGATTTTGATGATATTTTCTTACTTTGATTGCGTAAATTTTAGCATTCCTTGCTGCCAAACTGCCACTTTTACCCAATGTTACGTCCTGTTCGATGTTTTCGTCGATTGCAGAAATAATGCAGTTGAAAGCGTCATCATGGAGATCCTTATGAGTGAGTGAGTAATTTCACCAGGCGTACATCTAATTTACATTGCGAAGTGTAGTCAACAAAGATGATTTAGCACCGTCAAGTGCGTAATAAATGTTAGAAATGGCGTGTATAGCCGAGCGAATAGTGAGCAGCTGGCTTATGCGCTTTTCTACTTCATGGTCTTGTGCTGTGCTTTTGTTCTCATCTTTCGAGATCTTTGTCGCGACGTGAGGAATGTGGTGTGCGATTAGCGTGGCTTACCGCCATTAAAAGTTTATCAAGGTCGATACCCTTAAGTGATTTGAAAGATGACCTAATAGCATTCAAAATGTCCTAGAAAGTATTATGCTGACTAATGTACAAACATACGATCAACATACAGCATTAAGCAGTAGCTCTTGAATGGCATCGAGTCGGTTTTCGATTATTTTCGCATCTGAATTCGTCAATGGGACAATCCATGAGTTCAACAAGGCTAACCGGAAAGGGGTTGAAGGATTGATGATCTCAATAGACGTCTACCCATTTGGGAGAGACAGCTGTCGAGCAGGCCTAACACATTATAGGATTAGTGATAAGCACATGTAAGCTTACTCAGCAGAGACATTCCATGGGCATTGCCAACCGCGCTGGTAGTCAATTCCAAGTCCTGAGCCGTCTGCGACTCGATGAACATCGTCCCTTTATGCTCCTGATAACTGATGCTAAGCGAGTTAGGTGCGAATACAGTAGTCTGGACTGAGTCGAGGTAACTGTTTCACATTAACGTAACGGAAGTCGATCGGGTTCTTATGTACCTGAATAGAGCAGATGCTGCGGCAACAGCATAGTATCTTGGCAACATAATAAACGCTAGCGTTTCAGCATGAAGATAGCTCACTTTGATCGCAAGACCATCATCTTGGCATCTTTAGTAACGTCTTTTAATATAAAATTGTCGATATTGTCTAGACCTTTGATGTCATTAAAGTGCTTTCTCTATAGGATGATGTGAAAAGTGTGCATTAAGCACCCTAATGAGCTTTTATTTGAAAATTATTACCAACCTGGATGCTTTTTACGTTTGCAGGTTTGTGATATTCGAGTAATCTAGACACGAGAAGACTTTTTGAGGATTGTTCTACCTGGTTCTTGCCGACTGAAGTGCTGCAAACTAAAATTGTAGAAGGTGTGTCTTTTTTCGCGTAAGTTGATAAAATTGCGAAGCGATCAGATGACATAGCATACACAAGCTAACATGGTGTAACGTCTTTAAGAATGTAACAGAGTCCGCAATCTACGTAATTGTAATTAGCGCATGCGTTCTGTTGTAGAATATTCAATCAACTTGTGTGAGAGTGATTCTGCCGGTGTTGTTGTTGATAGCTGCTAGGCCAACCTGGTGTGTGACATCTCTACTCTCTAATAGAGAAATTGTCCATTCGTTACAAACTGGCGTGTCGTCGGCGAAGTTGAGAGATGTGCGATTGCTGTGCCGGGGGAAGACATCCTGGCTGGAGATCTCTGAAGATTTTCTACCCATCTCTAGGATACTTGCTTGCTAGATGGTCGTCGTAAATAAAGAACGAGAAACTGCGCTAGAGAAGAGAGATGTAGATGTGTTGGTGACGGAGAGATGCCTGAATAGAGATATAAAGGGACGAATGCGACGGATATAGTAAAGCGTGCGGTTGTAACTTTATAAGATTTTATTACCAAATCCGTTCTCACTAACGGAATTACTCAATTTAAGTTGATTCAGCTCACGACACTCTTGAAATCTCCCGCCAAGGTCGAAATCTAAAATAACAATAAAAATAAGAAATCAATAGTCTGCTGGACAGGCTGACTATAAAAATGGATCACCACTTTGAGCAACCAATAAAACCACCGAGAACTTCGTCTTTACCGTATGATCTAGCTACTAGATCTTCGAGAACGACTCCAGACTCTCACTCGCTGGCTTCTTACACCCAGTCTTTGAATCTTTCAAATAGCACGCCAACTAGATCTCATCCCTACGCGTCTGATGACTACTACTCCGGTGATACAATTAGCGCAAGTGACGGGTCAGTTTTGATTTCGCTTTTTTATTCTTCTAACAAAAAATAGTCTAGCTTCTATTGATTGCACTCAGACAGATTTCTTCCCTTGTCAGGATATGCTAGGGATCCAACCACAGGAAAGCGTCTACGTTCCCTTGCAGACGCACCATAGCTACCAGCTATCGAGGCCACCGAGTTTGACCTCTCTCACAAACTCAGACAAAACTTCACTGTCAAGCTCAATTAAGCGATTTGAACCCCCTTCGCCTAACTACCCAGATCAGTCTTTTGAACCACCACCGAAATTCTCGAGACTGGGCCAGTTCAACAAAGCAGCAAACGACGTATTAGACGTAGAGACAGCCTCGAGAAATTCTTATTCGAGGGCTCTGCCAAGTTACTCGCACCATCCCTCTCCATTAACCTATTCCTCCACTACCTCCGACCAGGAGCTCACTACTCAATACCATTCAAACAACTACTACCAACCTTTAGGAGGAACTCCTCAATATCCTGATTATTATGGTAGCTCTTTTTATCCTACCATGTCCTCCCAGATATCGCGTCCAAACACCTCTCATAGCCGCAAATCCAGGTCAACGAGTATATCCCAGCAATCTGCTAATTCTAGAGTATACGGTGGGTGGGGTATGCATCAGCCTCATCTCGCTATGACAGGTATCCGTCAAGCTCATTTACCAGCACCAACTAGAATATCTTCTTTAGACCATACCCAATTATTTACACCAGATATTACTCAAATAGAATCTCCCGAAGCTATTTCTTCGAATCCAATACCTATGTCTGGTGTAATCACTCCAGAAATGGCTTATACTAGCAGCATGACAAGCGATGGTGCTAGTATTTCAGACAGTATGTCCGGAAGCTTTTCAGGTAGCGCCGCACCAAGTATAGCTACTAGTATGACCGGTAGTTTATCAGCTGTATCTGATACCGGTCCAATGACGATTCGACCTATGCCAGTTCGCAAGAGGGCACAAACACTCGCTACACCTAATCCACCTATTCCGCCCTACTTGCGACACACCAAGAATCAAACGCCATCTATTCTCGAAACTATCGATAGTAAACCACGTCCAAGATCACGGTCTTCGACAATGAGTAATGGTGACGATGGCAGCCAGATGGCGACTTTCAACCCTGAATTGAAGGAGCTTTTGGATAAAATATTTATTGAATACTTGAACGATGTTTGTTCAGATCGTGAGTATTGATATGTTTTAGGAATGTCTTATTAACTTGTTTTAGTAAACGTAACAGATTCACGAGGAGAATTCCTGCATCAAACGCTGACGGCTAAAAAGATGCAAAAATTGGATCAATCTGATGATTTCCGACCATTCAAATTCCGGATACAAGCTTTCACGTCCGCCTTTCAAGATCGATTGTTACAGCACAATATTGGAGAATCCATCATGCCGTTAAAACGCGTAAAAATATACCTATGGTCATCGCCCTATATATCTCGCTTTAATGAGGATGGCAAAAAGGCCAAGAGCAAGGGTAATCATATTTGGAATATTAGCGCAAGGAAAGACCGGCAGAATGGTGGATGGGTATTTGAGGAATTCGCCCCACGAATTTCGGGTATACCACCAGCAGTTGCTTATACTGGCGTACCTTGGTCATTTACACCCCGAGTTTGGGATCCAAGAAATTCATTCGCGCAGCTGAAGCCAACATTTTCTTCTCCGGCACTTCCACATTGGTTGAGCTGGGTATTCCAGCCTACCACCCGGGGAGAAGGCAGATACACGCTCACGGGAACACCTGATGCGACAGCCAGGACAACGGAGATTGTGATTGAAGCGAATTATATACAAAACGGCCACCCAAATAAGTTACACTTTGCGTTCTTGCTTAAGATAGCCGATGAGCAGAAGCAGCCTACGTCAGCGCCACCAGGAGCGTTACCTACGATCAAGGACTCACCAATAGACACCTCGTCTGCTGGATTAACATACTCACCATCACCCGACGATCTTTATTAGGACGAGTGAGTAGCGGGATGCGTTCACGACACCTACACTTTCATTTGTAATTTTTATTAGCTTGTTTTTTATTATATTTGCATACATGTGGTTTGTAGTTACGCGCTTCTGATAAAAACACTCTTGATAGTGACCAACGATCATGCAAGTACGCAACAATCTAGACGATCTACGACGAAGGATGGGTCGACCGGATGCGTCGTCTACACCGTTATCGTCCACGAAAGCTCCTATCAAGATTGACGACGACGAACCCGTGGCGAGTAGAGAGAGCGTGAATAGCAAGACCAGCAAAGTGAGCAAAGTGGGTTTGTGTACAGATCGATAGACGAATGCTCACCTTTACAGTTCAAACCAGCTACCGTCGTGTCTCCCGTTAGTTCTGGAGATAAAGAATCATTTGCGTCTACGTCTGCGATCCAACAACAGAAGCGTGCACTCTCGAATACACCAGCTTTAGAGCCATCTAGCAAACGTGTACGGCAGCAGTCTCTACCAAAGACCCATAATGATACGATAACCTACGTAGATGATTCGGACGATCTCATTAATGATACCTTCACTGGAGACGTTTTAAATGACTTGAATAGCCAGGAGAAATACATCAAACCTGTTGAGAACAAGGAAATTACATCTAGTAGACCTTCTCGACAATACAACTCAGATCTGAACTTACTATCAGTCTCTGTCATACAGAATCTGTTATGCACTACTCTCAGGAGGAAGGATGGCGTCATGGAAGAGCTTCTGTCCTTCTATGAGCAGGGTCTCGACGATGGAACCGTAGACCGTGACTATCTTCTCAACGAGAGACATCGGCTACAAGACCGCATATTGAATCTAGAAAAAGCGCTTTCAAAAGCCAAAATGAGTGAAGAAAGTAGTGGAAAACAGGGCGCACCGACTAGTTCGCAAAATACGCGCAATGAGCCTGTCGTCGCAATCGATTCTTCACCTATGGCGCCAAAGTATACCACGCTACCACCACGTCGAGAACCTTTAGGAAGCGTTACGAATGAAAATCCACCAATACTTAATAGAACAGAATCTTCAATAATGCCCTTCGCAGACAACATGATGGATCTCGATGGTGTCGATTTACACGAACCACTGATGTCAGATGACGATGTTGCGCCGATGAACATGCAATCATTTGGTGATGTTCCCGAAGACGATGAAGTCAGCGTGATGGAACCACCACCAAGAGCTCCAGAAGTTGTGAAACACGAAGAAGACAACTACCCTCGATACCCATGGTCGCGAGACGTCGAAAAAGTGATGCACGACATGTTCAAACTTAACGCGTTTCGTAAAAACCAACGTGAAGCAATTGACGCGACGTTGGATGCCAAAGACGTCTTCGTATTGATGCCAACTGGTGGTGGTAAATCAGTTTGTTACCAAATACCAGCATGCGTAGATCTAGGAAAAACTCATGGTGTTTCTATCGTCATATCTCCCTTGCTTTCGTTAATTCAAGATCAAGTTCAGCAATTAGTATCAAAAGATGTCCCATCGTATGCCTATTCTGGTGGCACAGCACTCGCTGATAAACGCGCAATTCAGGATGATCTGCGAAGACCGAAACCAATAACGCGATTGCTTTATGTCACCCCTGAAATGCTTGGGCAGAGTAATGCTTTTAAGGATATATTGAAACAACTTCACGCAAAGGATCAACTCGCACGGTTTGTAGTTGATGAAGCTCATTGTGTCAGTCAGTGGGGACATGATTTCAGACCTGATTACACCAACCTTGGCCAACTTCGCGATGACTTCCCTGGCGTTCCTTTTATGGCGCTCACCGCAACAGCAAATGAGCGCGTAAAGTCAGACATCAAAAACAGTCTAAGGATGAAAGGATGCGTCGAGCTCAAATCGTCTTTCAATCGCAAGAACTTGTTTTATGAAATCAAGCCAAAAAATGGCAAAACAGTTTATGCTGATATACAAAATCTAATAAATAACAAGTTTAGAGGCCAAACAGGTATAATTTACTGCTCTTCGAAACGCGCTTGTGAAGATGTCGCAAGCAAATTAAGACACGAGTATGGTCTACCTGCCCAGCATTACCATGCAGGACTTAGTCGTGACGATCGTACGAAAATACAGATAAACTGGCAAAAGAATAGGTTTCTAATTATTTGTGCTACCGTTGCATTTGGTATGGGTATTGATAAACCTGATGTCCGATTCGTTATCCACTTCTCAATGCCGCAATCATTGGAAGGCTATTATCAAGAAACCGGAAGAGCTGGTAGAGATGGTGAACATAGCAACTGTATTCTCTATTTCGCTTATAAAGATACGATCACGATAAATTACCTAATTGACAATGGTGAAGGCACACATGAGCAGAAGGCAACCCAAAGGTCGAATTTACGTCAAGTTGTACAGTTCTGCCTGAATAAAACAGATTGTAGGAGAACTCAAGTACTCAACTATTTCGGTGAGCATTTCGATCCACGGAAATGTCACAAAACTTGCGATAATTGCTTCGCGGGTGTGGGAACTGAGAAGAAAGATGTCACTGAGGAATCAAAAAATGCCGTACAACTCGTCAAAGATGTCTTCAGGTCGAGTGTAACGATGCTTCATTGCGTTGATGTTTTCAAAGGCTCAGGAGCGGCTAAAATACGTGATAAAGGACACGATCAGATACCATCATTTGGTAAAGGTTCACACATGGAAAAGGGAGATGTTGAGAGACTCTTTCAGCTCTTGTGGACTGAGCAAGTACTAGGTGAACGATATGAGCAAAATAAGCAAGGCTTCACCAATGCCTATATCAAAGTGAGTGGATGCTTATCTATAAATATTGCTTGCTAATAGGATCCACCAGCTCGGTGCACAATACCAACAAGTCTTAAATGGAAAGAGAAGAATATACATGACGGTTGGCAAATTTGGTTCTCGCAGACAAAATGATAGGAATAGCACTGGCGGTGCTTCCACTTCTAGAAAGAAACCCACCAAGGATGTCGAGGAAGATACTGATTACGAGGAGATTGACTCTGATCATAGCTTTGTGCAAAGTTCAGCGAATAATGGTGGTTTCACGACATTCAAACAGCAGACGAGACAGAAGGCAAATGAGAAAAACCATCGGATTGATGTCGCTGACTCGGATGATGAGATCGACCTCACAGGTGATGGTGATACAAACATCCATAACAATTGTTTCGATGAGCTCACACAGTTGAAATTGAAGGTGATTGGCGTCTTTTATTGTGACTATTTCTAACGTCAGAATAGTTAAGTAAAACGGGTAAACCTCAGCCATCTGATGCCACACTCGAGACACTCTCTTTAACACTACCAAATTGTGAGTTCTGCGATTTTATAATATAACGCCCACTTAAATGCTCCAGCTCTCAAAGATATTACCAACACTGAAGGTATCGACGATGTCAATTACGACGTGCAATATCTTGAAGTAACAAAGAAATACAACAAGGTGAGACCTGGATCCAGGAAGACGTCTATGCATACAGAGTGAGTCATTTCACCTATAATAATGTTCATATTAACGTCAATAAGCACATCAATCACACCTGGTTCCCTCGCATCGAAATTTGCCTACAAGGTCCCAGACACGAGCAACAATAGCATATCATCAAACAAGAGTTCAACCAGTCGGGCTAACAAATATACTAGAGTTGACAACAAGAAGACATCATCGACGGGTATAAGAGCAATGGTACCGGGAAGAAAATAAAAACGCATAGCATAAATTATCATTAGTTGTGTATTAATAGAAAAATGTATAGAAAATTATGTAAAGAGCGTAGATATATTAAGTGTGGTGTATGTTGATTGTTGTATACTACAGATTGTATTTGTTTTCATGGTATAATCGTATGAGCGTATGACGTTATACAGTATTTTTGTTTCAATTTAGCAAGAAATTTTCATGTTTAGTTGAAAATGCTTGAGACGACACCAGCACCGGCACCGAAACCGACCTGAAGGGAGTTTGTTAGTTTATGACGAATGAATTCAAGTGAAACTTACACCGCCAGCAAAGGAATTACCCATGGTTGAGCCTAATTTCTTAAACTTGTTGTTCTTTTTCTGTTCATCTGGTTGCTGAACGTAGGTGGTTGGACCAGCTGCTGGTGGAGCTGCTGGCGGGGTGTAATACTGTCCTGGCTGTGGATATGCAGGTGCATTAGCATAGTTTGGACCGCCGTAGGAGATACCTGGTGGAGCGTTGTACGCTGGTGCGTAACTCTCATCTTTTTCTTTCTCCTTCTCTCCAGTACCGCCGAATGTAGACGATGGTGGTGCTGGTGGGAGACCTCTTAATGGTTGAGATACTCTTTCGACTCTGTTGCTTGGGAATAGACCTTCCTGGCCCGTGCTGTCGCTGCGTCCACGCCACCAATCAGCATTAACCTCCTCGAGGATTGTGATGACATCACCCTTGACGAGTCTTAGATCAGAGGCTTCACCAGAGTAGTCCCAACGGGCAGTACACTTGTTCAGGGCGGGTTGTGGAGGTACGACCGGTATTGGTGCCTGAGGAGGCGGTGGTGGTGGTGCGTGAACTTGAGCTGGTGGTGGCTGGACTTGTGGCTGGACAGTGGTTGGAATTGGGAGCATCTGGGGCTGTGGTGCTCCTGGTGGACTTGGCAGAGGAGAATCCTTGTTGTTGTTGTTGCGAAGACTAAGGCTAGCGCGCCTGCTGACAGATGGCAAACTTGTGTTTGAGCTGTTGAAGCCAGTCTGTTGGTTAGGCAAGCCGGCGGATGGAGGGCCTACTAAGCTCGTTGATGAGTTATTTGGATTTGAAAGTTTCAATTTTATTAAGCGAGCATCCGATGCATTGAGGACACCTTGGGTGAGTAGGAAATCAACCTGTGAAGTTATATTGTTTATTATGTGGTCTATGTATACGTTATCTGCCATTTTTTCTGCCCGCCTTGAGAGTAACGAAGGAAGGGGTTCATTCATTCCAAAACTAGGCGGACATGGAAATCGCACTAAAGAGTTTCGACGAACGGAGGCGTGAATTAATAAATAAAGAAAAGGAACACCGTCTGGATTCCAATGAGCAGCGAATTTTGTTTACGATAGGGGGGAAATATGCCATTGCAGCAGCCACGATCAACGATATTAGAACGAGAGAATGGGATACTATATGGTCTGCATCTCAAAGTAGAGAAGTCGGCGCACCTTTCCTCACTTGTAAGGAATGCACTACTTTCTGCCGATAGATATGAACATTCCTCAGCGAAAGATATCATCAAGTCGAGCAAACTGTATGAGATCATACAGAGGATGCCGAAAGGTGGTCTTCTACATGCGCACACCGACGCTAGTGAGTTTGTCATCTGTTTTGATTTCATCTAAGCAGATAACAGCTCTACCATTGAATGATGTCTTTGATATTGTTCACAAATATGGTGCAAATATTGAGATTTGTTCTACACATCCTCTCACAGCAGAAAATTTGGATAACGGACATGCAAAGCTACAATTCAGACCTACAAAGGTGCCAATTACAGAAGCGTCTACTGAAATTGCTGCAAGTATGCTGACAAATGATTATAAACCAGGGATGTGGTGCAATTACCATCAAATCAGTACTTTGTTTAAAGACAGCAAGCTTGATGACTACATTCACGCACAGATGCTAATATCAGCTAAAGAGTGTTACGTTACACATAATACTATGGGGAAGATATGGTCGAAATTCTCTAACTGTTTTAGTGTCCTTGCTGGATTGCTCTCCTACGAACCAATTTGGGAAGAATACGCCAAGCGTCTTGTACTTAATTGTGTAGACGATGGTGTTGGATATCTAGAAACGAGGTTGCTCATGATAACTGAGTTTTTTTACGACATAGAGTGCAATCTACGCCTCACGCGTAGAGACACAGTATTGATTTTGCTGCGTGGAATCGAAGCTGCGAAGCGTACTTTACAAGAGCAAGGTAAGGTTGAACAGTTTTATGGGCTAAAAGTTATCTACTGCACATTGCGATTCTTAAAACCAGAAGAGATTTGGTCATCGATGATGATCTGTCTCGATCTCTATAAAGAGTTTCCGGAGTTGATTAAAGGTGAGTCAAATGAGAACGTGGAAGAGAAGCTGAGAAGGGAATTCCAGGTTTTGATTTGGTCGGACATGAGGATTCCTCTGAGGCATACACTCTGAAGGCCTATCTACCGATTTTGTTGCGTTTCCAAGAACTACAGCTTGAGGAATTTGGTGATATCAAAGTACCGTTTGTATTCCATGCGGGTGAGACGCTCGGGGATGGTAGCCCAGTTGATGAGAACCTCTACGACGCGCTTTTGTTAGGAACACGAAGGATTGGACATGGATACAGTCTCTATAAGCACCCAGAGCTCATGAAGATGTGTAAAGAGCGTGGCGTGCTGGTAGAAAGCTGCCCTATTTCGAACGAAGTACTCAGACTCACTGGTGGTATTGGAAAGTGAGTGATGTCTCATTGTGTTACGTTAGCTGACTAACGTGTTCAAGTCATCCTGTAGCCGCACTAATAAACCACGGAGTGCCTGTATCACTATCGAGTGATGATCCAGCAATATTCCAGAATCCAATATTATCATATGACTTCTACACACTCCTGAATCATTCGACGAAAACAAACCTCGCGACATTGAAAGTACTAGCAAGGAACTCACTCACGTACTCTCTTATGGAGAATCCTATGAAAGAGCGTGTTATGCGTAAATGGGAGCAGCACTGGGATGAATATCTAGATTGGATTGTCAACATAATGGGTAGCAAAAAGGAGCTATACAATTAAAAGGAATATAATAATATCTGTACTATATCCTTTATAACTATATATCAATTTCTTATTTTTTGTCAAATACCACTTCGCGCTGATGTATCTTCCTTCTAACGCTCAGAAATGTCAGCACAAGTAGCAGGGCCACAGCCAGCAGGCGTGGATGTAAACAGCAGTTCATTCAAGGATAAGGTAGGTATTAGATCTAATATAGTCTCTCCTAACAAAATACCAGGGCAAACCAATGGAAGGTTAGCGAAGACATAGCCTAGACGACAAATCTAACGAGAATGACAGTCCGTTTGTCTAACATGACAGCAGCAAAGAGTATGTATAACCATACGCTTAAGATATCCATATTGACGCTCCTACAGCGATTTCATCTGTTGTCAGGTCTTCCCTTGGTCCTAGAGGTCTTGATAAGATGGTGAGTGTATAAGTATAAAGAGTGCTTTCTCACAGAATACCAGATTCAAACTTCAAGCGGAGAAGTTATCGTCACGAATGACGGTGCAACAATTCTGAACCACATGGCGGTTCTCCACCCAGCAGCACGAATGGTGAGTATTTTAAATAGCCATATGCAGACGTTAATAAATATCAGCTCGTTGAATTATCAAAAGCTCAAGATGTAGAGGCTGGTGACGGTACAACATCAGTCGTCGTACTCGCTGGTAGCTTATTAGGTGCAGCTGAGAAAATGTTAAACAAAGGTATTCACCCTACAATTATTGCAGAATCTTTCCAAGCAGCTGCCGCAAAAGCTGTTCAAGTACTTGAAGAAATATCTATCCCAGTTCAACTCGACGATAGAGACGCTTTATTACGTGCAGCTACAACATCACTCAACTCAAAGATCGTTTCACAATACTCTAACGTTTTAGCACCAATTGCTGTTGACGCTGTTAAAAAACTCGCAAATGAGGAATCAACAAATGTAGACCTTCGTAACATCCGCACAGTTAAGAAAGTTGGTGGTACTATTGATGATACAGAATTAGTTGACGGTTTGGCACTCGAACAACCTGTTGTTACCTCAGCTGGAGGTCCTACAAGAATCGAAAAGGCAAAGATTGGTTTGATTCAATTCCAATTGTCATCACCAAAGCCAGACATGGACAACAAGATTGTCGTTAACGATTACCGTCAAATGGACAAGATCCTCAAAGAGGAGCGTCAATATTTATTAAATATGTGCAAAAAGATTAAAAAATCTGGATGTAACGTCCTTCTCGTTCAAAAGTCAATCTTAAGAGATGCAGTTAATGATTTATCATTACATTTCCTTTCAAAATTAAAGATTATGGTTGTTAAAGACATAGAAAGGGATGAGATTGACTTCATTTCAAAATCAACTGGATGTAAACCAATTGCTGATATTGAACATTTCACTGAAGATAAGTTAGGACAAGCTGAATTAATTGATGAAGTTCACAAGAATGGTGCTAAATTCGTTAAAGTTTCTGGTTTAAAGAACCCAGGAAAGACAGTTTCAATATTATGTACAGGTGCAAACAACTTAGTTTTGGAAGAATCACAACGTTCTTTACATGACGCACTTTGTGTTGTTAGATGTCTCGTTAAGAAGAGATTCTTGATAGCTGGTGGTGGTGCACCTGAAATACACATAAGTAGAAAGCTTAGTGAAATCGCCCAAGGTTTGAAGGGTATGGAAAGTTACTGCTTTAGTGCTTTCAGTGAAGCATTAGAAGTTATACCAACAACTTTAGCTGAGAACGCCGGTCTTAACCCAATTGCAATTGTTACTGAATTGAGAAACCGTCACGCAAAAGGTGAAGTTACAACTGGCATTAATGTTAGGAAAGGTCTCGTTAGTGATATCAAGCAAGAAAATGTTTTGCAACCACTTATCGTTACTACCAACGCACTTGAGCAAGCAACTGAAACTGTTTCACTCTTGTTGCGTATTGATGATTACAGCATTAGTCGTTAAGTAGGTTTTTTTTATCTTTTGTTAAATGAAATTATACATATTCTTCTCTTCTTTAATAAATAATACAAAGTAAATATAAAATGATTCAAAACAAGCAATTAATCTGAATCATAAAGAACTCTATTTGATGACACACTTTCATTATCGCTGAGGTCAACTTTGTTAGTGAGATTTGAGAAACTACCATCAGCAACCGGTGAGGTAGTAGCCACGGTTGTAACTTCATCAGTTTCATTGTAATTATTAGGAGGTATGCGGATCTGTGTGAAGAACATTTTTAGTGGACCAAGACCATAATTTATTATTGAATAAACGTTGAAACGTGGGATGTTGAATGTGCCTCCTTGGCAAACAACGAATTGAGATTCATGTACTATAATTTTTGCAGCGCCTTCAATTACGTAGAAAACGTATGTATTATCACCAGAGCTCTTTGATGGTTTGTGTTTATCTTTATCAATAACGAGCAAACCTGAAGCCATATGATCTGGTTCAGTGAAGAATTTCTTGAATTCAAACAACTTTCCTTCCTTGATTTTACCAACATGAGAACGTTTGGCTGTGAAAACTAAATCTTTTTTGAATTCTTTACCCTGATCATCACGAATAAGTACAGCTGGTTTAGTTTTTTCATCAAGTGTACGATAATATTCTGCCTCTTTCTCCTTTTCGCGTTTTTTGGCTGTTTCTTTTGCATGTCTTTTCTTTTCCCCTTCGTCAACAAAGTGACTTTGATTGAATATTGGTGGACCACCAACGACGTTCCCGTAGAAATCTGTCCTCTCAAGTGCCCAACTTGCTAATGGACGTATACGACGACGTTTCGAGCGACGTACACCCGTACCAATTTGATCAGAATAGTTGCTATCTTGGCGAGTAAGAGAGGTTGTTTTAGCAACCCATCCTTGCCCTTCCGGAAGTGGTGATTGAGGAGGTGTAGGTGAACGTCTCCTGCGTTGCCGCTTTGGAGGAACAGCAGGTGAGGCTTCGCGAGATTGGCCTTCCTCCTGAATATCTTCGAGTGGTTCTGGATAAGCCTCTGGCTCTGGTTCTGGATATTGTTCTTCAGGGATGGGTGACGGTGAGACACGAGAAGGTTCCTCTGCAACCTGCTTCTTTTTACCTTTACTGAGGGACTTGAGACGTGAAAGACGCTCCTGTTCGCGGGAATTTTCCTCTTCTTCCTCCTGTTGTCGCTTCTTTTCACGCTCAAGCTGGGCTCGCCTCTCCTTCCTCCGTCTCTCGCGCTCTGCTTTCTCCTTGTCACGCTTTTTAGTCTCAGTGGCTTTTTTCTTTTCTTGTTCTTTCTGTTTTTTCTCTTCAATACGCGCTTGTTCTTCCTCGCGAGCGTGCCTCTCCTCGCTTTCACGATTATCATTCTCATCAGGAAGCCCTTCGTCAAAGTCTTGCATACTAGCCGGTGAATTCTCATCACGCTGTGGTGGTGGCGGCGTCGCCGGACGCGATTTGCGTTTGTGTTGACGTCGACTTGGAAGTGGCTGAGATTTTGGTATCTCATTATAAATTTCGTTATCACTGTGATCATCATTTGGGAGTGGCTGTGAAGCATATGGTTGCCTTCTTAGACTGCTACTCAGTAGATTCTTCGGTGAGACAGGTTCGCCTGGTTATTTGTGAGCTGAATGATAATACATTGATACAAAACCCACTATTAACTATATCCATAGCGGATGAATCATTGTTGTAGCTGTAATTCACTCGTTTATCGTTATCGTTATCATTCCCAAAATCGAGATCATTGAATACGCCATCATTTGTTTCCAAACCCTCAGCAAAGAAATCATCAAGGTTCTCGAGACCGTCTGCATCTTTAGCAACATTCCCTATACGTATACCTGTTTTTCTAACGTATATACGTCAGGATGAACCACGAGAATAAAGAGACTAACCGTCCTACAACGCCAGGATCATCGTAACGATATTTAGACATTTTCTTGGTGATTTACTTTTATTTTTATGAAATTATGATGATCGTTGTTGAAATAGAATTCTACAACGCGTTTACTCACTTTCCAAATTCGATAAATGTTTGGGAGGGCATTGTCTGCTAATCGTCGAGGTGAGCTTTGGTAGTTTGCGCTATTATTTATTTAATATTGTCTTCAGTCGTAGTTGGTATGTCCGGTGGCGTAGACTCAGCTGTAGCAGCCGGTATTTTAGTCAATCAGGCGAGTAGCTTTACTTTAAATTAGCACCTCCCCTTATTTTAAATCAGGGATTGGACGTTAGAGCGGTATTTATGCGTAACTGGGACACAAAGGATGAGTTATCACTCAGTACAGTAGGTGGTGTGAAGGGATGCGAATGGGAACGTGACTGGGAGGATGTAAAGCGAGTCTGTCACCATCTCAATATTAAAGACTTGAAACTAGTCGACCTCTCAAAGCAATACTGGTACGATGTATTTGAACCTTCTTTGGATGTCTGGCGGGATGGGCGAACACCAAATCCAGATATAGGATGCAATAAACATATAAAATTCGGTGCACTACTCGACCTCGTACTAAAGAACGATGATATGTTGGCGACGGGACACTATGCTCGCATTTTGAACAACCACCTATGCAGAGGACGCGATCGACTTAAAGACCAGAGCTACTATTTGTCAGCTATACAAAGATCTGTGTTGGATAGAGTCGTCTTCCCACTTGGTACCCTCGAGAAGAGCCATGTGAGGAGCCTGGCGCGTGAGTTGCGACTCCCAAACGCCGAGCGAGAGGAGAGTATGGGAATTTGCTTTGTAGGTGAACGGGGTAATAGATTTGGTGCATGGTTGGATGATTATGTCGACAATGTACCGGGTTATTTTCTCACAGAGGACAACAAACCGATTGGTAAACATCGCGGTGTTCATCACTACACAATTGGTCAGAAGGCCGGTATTGGAGGGATGCCATCGAAAATGTTCGTTGCTGCAAAGAGAGATACGGATATCATTGTCGTCAATAATTCCCAACATGATCTTTTAAAGTGCAAGAAAATTTTCACACTTGGTGATACAAATTGGTTGGCAGACATTCCAGCAAAGAGCTTTGAGGCACATGCCCAGGTTAGACATCGCCAGCAGGAAACAAGATGTACTGTGGAAGTCGTTGACAATAAATTAGAAATCACATACCAAGAATACGAAATGGCAGTAGCTCCAGGTCAGGTTGTCGCGATATATGTCGGTGATATATGCGTAGCATCTGCAACCATAGACAAAACTCAAAGTATTATAGACTAGTTATAGATTTACATGCATGTATTTTTAATGTATCAGGGGACGTAATTGCATATATTCTGCAATGAATGTTCGCATGATTGCGTTCCATCTTGACATTGTTGGTATACTAAGTGCAGATCTGTCATCAGATAGTTTGTGCCAGACTGAAGGAAATGGGTTGGGTATTACGTGGAATATAGGTACACCTCTATGGAGGAAAGGTAGATGGTCATCTGAGATACCAGATCGTGATGTCCTATTAACAAAAAACCGTGATTGGAAGTTATTCGATTGATCTACTGTAGGCGTTTCAGCTATGCTGTTCAATCTGTTTTCGATATCAATCATATGAGAGTGCATCCACTCGGTTGTTGAGAAGTAGTTGGGAATTGTTGGGTTAGGTGCTCCCAGTAAGTCCAATAAAACGAGGTGGTCGATACGATCCAACTCAGTTGGATGAGGCTTAAGACGTCTCTTCGATACTGGAGGGTGGTGTGCTTCTTGGATGTCAATGTAGCTGGTTGACAAAGTCTCGGCGAGGTGTTTTGCGCCATATATTGAGTCGTTATCTGACCAATTCTCGAAAGCCTCCTCGCCGTCAAAGAAGATCATCTGGAGGCTCAAATCATGTTCATCGAGTTGCCTCCCATCGAAAGAAGGACCGTATGAGGTCGTGAAGTTTGATCTATCACCACCCGTTGCTTTTATGTAAGGTGGTAACGGCACTTGACCTGATTTTAAACCGAACTTAAGTGAATCGAACTTGTTCAAGATGGGCGTAAAGAAGGTAGCCAAATCGAGTAGCAAGGCGCAAGGGAATGCAGAGTCAGTTGCACCTAGAAACTCAGCGTTCTTGAAGTATTTGCTGTCATAGTGTGCGGCTAAAGTCAACCTAAAAGGGGCGTCTTTGTTTGAGTTAACGACAAGATTGTTGAATGTCTTTCTACCAAGTGGAGTGTTTGATTGGAAGGTGTCAATCGTAGCATCCCAGCGGAGACGACTGAAGTGATTAACGAAGTAATTCAAGACCTGGGTATTATTTGGAGTGTCTGATACCCTTGGGATTAGAATACTATTAAGATGCTTGTTTATACCTATTTAGTTAGATATTTAGTCTCACCGACGAGCTACCCACCAGAAGTCAAATTGCCAGATAATAAATTGACGAGGTTTAACTGACTAATCTCTAGAGGTTTGAAGGAGAGTGCTATAGGGAGAAGAATAAAAAATAAAAATATCAATATCCTCATCGTTCAGGTTAAAGCTACCCTTCAAAGCTAACAATCAGGATGTGGTCAGTTGGGAGCAAGAGAACAGGTTTAATTGGCGTGAAGAGGGGCATGTCCTTTATTTACAACGAACTAAATCAGAAAGTACCAGTAACTCTAATTGAAATCGAGAAGAACAGAGTAAATCAGTTGAAGAAGCCATCTTCCACTAACGAACACCACTTCGTACAACTACAATCTAGGAATCAATTGAAGGAATTCCCTGTCACAGAAAACGGTATCATCCCAATCAACACTGAACTTAACGTTTCCCATTTCATTCCTGGTCAATTCGTCGATATACAGGGTACCTCCAATGGTAAAGGTTTTGCGGGTGTTATGAAGCGCTGGAATTTCAAAGGTTTAAGAGCCTCCCATGGTACTTCCATTTCACACAGATCACAAGGTTCGACCGGTCAGAACCAAGACCCAGGTAGAGTCTTCCCTGGTAAGAAAATGGCAGGTAGAATGGGTGGTGAAACGACGACAGTGCAAAATTTGAAGGTCATCAGAATAGACACCATAAACAATCTCTTGTTAGTAAAGGGCGCTATCCCAGGTAGAGACAACAACTTGGTTTATATTAAGGATGCAGTCAAGAAAATGCTCATAGACACAAAGAACAAAGCAAGGAAATTTGGTTACACAGCCCAACAGGCATTGCCATACGGTGTAGACGATCTCCCTATGCCAACTATCAGCCAAGAGATGGCTAAGTCACTACCAGCAGTCTTGCAAGCACCTGCCAAACCACAAAAAGATTAAATAGACTATACATTTCACTTTATTTAGTTCCATTGTTTTTCATATTCTTGCAAAGACAGGAAGGTATCAACTGCAGTTTGCTCTTGTGAAAAGAATGTCTGCTTGAGCGTGTTCTTGGCCTTATCATTTGAGAACCTATGTCTGTTGATCTTCTTACCTGCGTTTGGCTCACCAATTGGTACATTCTTCTTAACTGCTTCGTTATCGCCCAAACGGGAGTGTAAAGCATCAACGAAATCTTGGTTTGTGACCATACCTCTGTCAGATGCGGTGATGAATCTCTGTCCAGATGCGCTTGGGAAGGTGAGCGCGAGAAGGTGTGTATTGGCAACATCTCTGACGTCAACGATGTTAGACATTGGTTCAACAAGCTTTTCTGGTGTTGCGTCTTTAAGGACACCGCTGAATAATTCGTAGAAACGTGCAATAGATGTGTTAAGCTTTTCCTTTGTTGGAATTTCGTGAATGCATGGACCGAGAACGAGTGGTGGTTCGACAGTTGCTAAATCGAAAGATGGTTTAACCTCCTCTACGAATTTCCAAGCTGCACGTTCAGCCAAAGTCTTGGATGCCATGTAGAAGTCCAAACGTGAAGCGTCTTTGCCCTTTTCTTCGATTTCCTTCGGTGAGTGTGTGTTCCAGTCTTCTTCGGTGAAAGTTGTAGGAGTATCGCGTGGTGTCATAACACTGGCGACTGAGGAGGTGACTACAATACGCTTTACATCTTTATTAAACTTGTGTGCGCTTCTGAGGCAGTTGAGTGTTCCCTCTACAGCCGGGCCGATAAGCTCATTAGGATCATCGGAGTTGAAACTGTAGAGTTTATCAGAGTGTTACCAAACAAAAGCCCAATACTCACTGGAATGGTGATGCAGTGTGGAGAATTGCGTCTACACCTTTGACTGCTTCGTCGAATGCATTAGGAGCTTCAATGTCTTCAACGATGTCATATTCGAGTTGACCGCCACCGCCGCTGATGTCTGAAAGCTTCTTCTTCAAATATTCACCTTTCTCTGTCGATCTTACTGTAGTTTTGACATGAAAACCTTCAATTAAGAGGGTGCGAACAACGTGAGCACCAATGAAACCGGATCCTCCGGTAACTAATACTGTTCCACTTTGTACTGCAGGCATTTTTTTACTGATGGTTTGAGTGTAAGAGAGGATTGTGTCATACTTATATTGATGAGGTAAGTGGAGGTATGACAGTCATTAGTAATATTTTATATTTCTGTTATCTTATCTTATCGTATGGTCTTGCAGAAACACCTCTTTCGTCATTACACCGATGAGTAGCATATACAACCTAGAACCATACACAAACGGGAAGGGTGCGTTGATATAAAGATAACATATGATGCCATTTAACATTATATAGTCGTATTGCAGACAACGGTTGGCGATATAGAGGTGTGTATTCTATCCTACATTGACTACCTAAATAACAAGCTTTTTACAGCTTGAATTATGGGGAAAGGTAAGATTCTTATAGCTTTAATAGAATTTACTAATAAAATACACCAGGAATGTCCAAAAGCTGTTAGAAAGTGCGTATTCTGATGATATACCATCCGTCTTCTTACATCTTGGGAATAGCTTCATAGCGCTCTCATTAGAGGGTTATTACGATGGCTGTATATTTCATAGGTGTGTATACTTCTAAAAGAAGGATATTAATTCAAACCTACCCAGAGTTGTGCCAGATTTCATAGTACAAACTGGTGATCCAACAGGGACAGGAAGGGGCGGTGAATCATTCTACGGTGGTACGCTTAGTAAAATCTCCTCCGTGTATCACTAACGACGCGTAGAACCCTTCGAAACAGAACCACACCAGCGGTTACGCTTTAATAGGAGAGGTCTAGTCGGTATGGCACACAGCGTAGACCCAGACACCGCCGAACGCGATAATAGAGGTCGTATATTACGTACCAATACATCCCAATTCTTCATTACAATGTCAGACGCCATGGAATTGACGGGTACAAATACACTTTTTGGACGTATAGTCGGTGATACGATATTTAACGCACTGAAAATTCAATCATATGAGACGGATGCTGATGAGAAGCCACTTTATCCGCCTAAAATTAAGACAGTGAAGATTGTTATCAACCCATTCGAAGATATCGTACCGAGGATCACACGTGCTGAGCGTAAAGCACAGGCACAGGCTAAGGCAGACAGACAGCGAGAGAGGGAGGAAGAACTTGCGAAATTCAACAAGAAAAAACTCAAAAAGAAGACAGCATTGTTGAGTTTTGGTGATGAGGCTACAGAAGAGGAAGCCCAACCGGAAGTCGGACAGCGGAGGAATGTGAAGTCGTCGCATGATTTACTTGATGACAAGACACTTTCCAAGGATCGTATTGTGAAGAATGACAAACAAGTTGTACCGCAAAATAATATTACCGAATTACGGGCCGAGCCACAACCAGAACCACCTAAAGAACAAGTCACCAAACCCAAAGTGGATCTTGCAGCTATACGGAAAGAACACTCAACAGGTACGAGCGCAGAGTGAGTGTATTCTACCCATGTTGTTCGTAACTCACCCATTGAAGTGTAAAGGAATCGATTAGACAAACAGAGGAGGCCATAGAGGCGATGAAAAGTGGTAAAAAGCCTTCAGAAAAGATGGAAAAGAAGGGGGATGATGACTACAGTGCGATGTTGGAGGGATATAAGAAAGGCAAGCCAAAACGTGGTGCTGCGTTCGATAGGCTCAAGGCTTTCAAAGAAGGTCTCAGGAGTACTGCTAAGGTAGTTGAAAATAGTGAAGAGACACCAGCAGATGATGAGTATGATTATGATAAGGATACCGAAAATGATAGCGACTGGATGAACCACCAATTACACTCCTCAGCAAAGGACAGACTTGAAGAGGATCAAAGTCGACGGGCAGAAGTCGACTATGACGTTATAGACCCTCGTCAATTTAAACGAGCACGTAAACACGCCAATCCAAACAGCGATGTGCGACAGAGAAGCGGTGGAGGCGCCTACGCGCGTATTTAAATGTAATTTTGCGTGCATAGCCGTACATTTTTATATTTTTCGACCTCTAGACATCTAAGTTCGACTTCTTGGAAAACTTCAACACGCTTATGTTCGACAAAGCCCATTTTAGTGAACAACTTAAGGGAAGGTTTGTTGTTATAACTAATTTTTACAGATAAAATGCGCTTCTGAGTGTTATCGACATGTTGAGTGTAATATCCGAGCAATAGAGTTAGCGCTTCAGTTGCGAAACCGCGCCAGCGATGTGTTGGTTCAGCTATCATGATCTCACATTCTGCAATATCAATATCGTCATCCTCGTTGAGGAATATGTTGACATCGCCAATTGGCTGACCGTGTTCCTCGCGTTCTTCGCCATCCAGAAGTCTATAATCTTTTATCGCGCTATCAACAAGAATGAAAGTGAGTTTGTCAGCGTCTTTGTGCCAACTTTTTTGCATCGCGTATTCTTCTTCAAGGGAGAGTGCTTCGCTAGCTGTTAATTCGAGTATATCAGCGTTCGACATCCATTTGTGGTATCTTTCTACATGTTTCTCTCTATAGACTGTTATATTACCTACATTAGGGAGTATGTTGCTCACTTATATGGCACTAGCGTTAGTTTCTCACCAACAATAGTCAGATTCTCGTTGATAATCATAAGCAAGGGAAATCTATTATACAAAAATCCTTAAAAACTCATAAAGAACGATTCTCTATAGCTTGTTTAATCATCTTAACCGTTATAATTGGAATGTCCCATCTTCCTGCGAACTTGAAGCAATCGTCGAGGCGTGCCATACTACCATCTGGAGCGTCAGGGTTGACAATCTCACAGAGTAATCCTGCAGGTGGCAATCCGGCAAGGATAGCCAAATCGGTTGCAGATTCCGTGTGGCCTTCCCTCTGTGTTGTTCCGCCGGCATGATAACGCAAAGGAACCATATGTCCCGGTCTATTGAAATCACTAGCGACAGCACCGGATGAAGGTGATAACATTCGTGCAGTAAGCGCTCTATCAGCTGCTGATATACCTGTCGTTACTCCCCGGAGATAATCCACGGTGACTGTGTAGGCTGTTCTATGTTTTTCTGTATTCTCTCCAGTCATCATCGGTATGTCAAGCTCCCTGAGACGTTCTTCTTCTAAGGAAATGCAAATATAACCGCTATTTATAGTTAGTCAATCTATTACTCATCATAACAAAGAACAAACCTCGTCCATTTTATCATCCAGGCCATCTGTTCTGCTGTAATACCACAGGCTGGTATGACCAGATCACCTTCGTTCTCTCTCCCTTCATCATCCATGACTATCACGAATTCACCATTTTTGTAAGCCTCGACTGCGTCTTTGACACTATCAAAACTGGTTTTAACGTTATCTGGATATGGTTCTTTGCTTAGCGCATTGTATTTTCTCTCTTCGGAACTCATCACTGTCTTCGCAGTTACTCAGCAGCGTATGGGAGTATGACGATACGAATTAAAATAAAATAAAATAAAAATTACATATATAAAGTCGGAAGATCTGAAACTTGCGAGCGGATGTGTTATTTATTATTTAACTTTTTTGTATCCAATATGCAGGTGAATCGTGAGAGAATGATGTACTGTTGGATGGGCTATCCCAGGATGAAGCTGTTCTTCTAAATGGTGAACCAAAACCGGAACCGCCACCTCTAGATGACATTCCACGTCCTCTTGATCCACCTCTTCCGCGACCTCTACCACCAAATACACTAGCTTGTTGAAGGGATTGTTCAAGGAAAATTGGTATTTCTTGTTTTGCTTCTCTTAATATTTCAACCAAACCTCTGACAATATTGAGGTTATTTTGGTTAAAGAATGATATAGCGTGTCCAGTGTTTCCTGCTCTACCTGTTCTACCAATTCTATGCACATAATCATCAATATCTGATGGTAAATCGTAATTAACTACTAAAGAAACGTGAGGAATATCTAAACCACGTGCAGCAACGGCTGTTGCAACCATCAATGGATTATAACCCATTTTGAATGTGTTCAATGCATATTCTCTCTCCCTTTGATCTCTATCACCGTGGATCGCTGTTGCTCTTAAGTTATTTTGCAACAAGAAGTCACAAAGGATATCAGCCATTCTCTTTGTTTCTACGAAAATTAATGTTCTATTATTTGATTCAGGTTCCATATGTCCTTCAAGTATGTCCAGTAAGACACTCTTCTTCTCAAAGTCTTCAGCCCATTCAACGGTTTGAGTGATGTTCTCGGATGTACTACCAACTCTACCAACAGATAAGAAAATTTCATTCTTAAGGAAATCACCAGCGAGTAATTGAATTTCTCTTGGGAATGTTGCAGAGAAAAGTAAAGTTTGACGATCTTCAACTGAAGGCATGTCACAACCTTGTACGATTCTTCTAATTTGTGGTTCGAAACCCATATCCAACATTCTATCAGCTTCGTCGAGTACTAAATATTTGACATTTGCTAATGAAATTTTTCCTCTATCAATGAAATCGCATAAACGACCAGGTGCGGCACTTAATAAATCGCAACCTCTATCTAATTGTCTCATTTGTTCACCAGATGGGGCACCACCGTATACAACGGCAGGTTTAACCCAAGATCTATAAGCGAATTTTTTAGCTTCTTCGTGTATTTGATTAACCAATTCTCTTGTTGGTGCTAAAATAAGAGCAGTTGGGTAAACTTTTGTTGAATACTTTGATGGATTTGCAGGTGGAGTTTGTACAGGACCATTTTTGAAACATTCTGAAAGGATAGGGAAGAGGAAACCGCCAGTTTTACCTGAACCAGTTTGGGCACATGCCTATGTGTGTGGTCAGTAAAGAAAGAAGAGTAAGTAGGAACTAACCATTAAATCGCAACCTTGACCAATAATTGGTACGGAATACTTTTGTACTGGGGTAGGAGTTGTATATCTAGCGAATTTGATGTTTTCGAGTAAGTGAGGATCAATTGGAGGGTTTGTGAACTCTATGATTGGTTCAGGAACATTATGACCTTTAGCTTCTACTGGGATGTCGGCGTATTTGTCAAAGTTGATACCTGTTGATTGCTTGAACGGATCGCCTGGTTCACCAAACAAGTCTAACTCCAACCTTTCGTTTCTAGGCGCTGGAATGTGAATACCGTCGAGCCATTTTCCGTAACCATCTGGTCTTCTTGTGCGAGGTGGGAGGGAAGAAGGCGGTTTTGAAGGTCTTCCAGCGAAGGAAGAATTTGAAGGAGTTCTAGTAAAAGCGCCTGGCATTGGAGAAGAAGCGCCAACTGCAGGTGGAACTGAAGGGGACCTCTCTTGAGCTCTCAAGTGTGGTGGTACGTATTTCCTGGCTGGTTGTGTAGCGCCTGCGCTATTGTTTGCTAAACAGATTGAATTAGTTTAGAAGCTATTTGCCATAGAAATTTACTTACACATTTTAGATTCCATTTGGGAGTTTCGTAAAGAGAGAGAATTTTTGATGTGTTTAAACTGACATACGATAATAAAATGAGAATATTCACAATAGCTCGTAAACAATTGCAAGATATTGCTTATAAAGATTCTAAACCTTTGAAACTCACTAGAAAACTTAATGATCCCCATGGCCAATTCGAGTATACGGGTAAATCGCTATTGACCCCGAGAGAGGAGCTCAGATTTAGATTGGCTGTTTCTACGAACGCTTTCACTCCCTCGAGCCAGAATGAATTAGAAGCACGCCGTGAGTGGGTAGAGAAACAACGTGAATGGAGATACAGATTGCGTGGTATCAAGTATAACAAGGATGATGACTTGAAATCTATTAAAGACGGCTCTATTAGCACTTTGAATCAATTCAACCTCGTCGGTTTACCCGTCTTCCTCCCTAACATCACCTTCAGATTGATGAGAAACCACACACCAGCAGGGAAGGAATACAACCCGTACTTCGCAACCTTCAGAATACCACGTTCACTCACAAAGCAAGACATCAGATCTTATTTGTTAGCTGTCTACGGTGTTCGCTCTACCTGGATACACACCGATTTATACCAGCCACGTCTGGTGAGAGGTATGAACATGCGCTGGAAGAGAAAGGGAAGAGGTGACGCTACCACCGGAAGGGGTTTCTACAAGAGAGCCCTCGTCGGTCTCGAAGAGCCATTCTACTTCCCAGACGAACCAACGAGGGAAGAACTCGAGAACAAGTACGCATACAGCGAGAGAGAATGGATGACAAGAAGAATGTTGATGGCATTCCAGAAGGGCTGGAGATGGAGGGGTGTCCAGGAAACTGGCCAAAGAGGCGCTACACAGAGACTTCCTAATGTTCTCAAGGCTGTCTCCATCAGAAGAGCTCAACGTGAAGAAGCGATCGCCGATCAAGTTGAAAAGATCCGCCAAATGAGACTATAACTTAATTTTGTATTTTATTTTATATATGATATCATCTTAGAATGGAAGAACGCAACGTCTGTTTGTAGTCAACTATCAAAATGACGACAGCGGACAATGAAAAGAATAAGCGCAACGCGTCGCCATTGCCTTCACCTTCTGCGTTCATACAACGTCTGAATAGCTACTCCAAGCATGGTTTTGATATTCCTGACCATATTAGAGTCAAGTGCGTCTAATTACCACGTTTCTATCTATCTCACGCATACAGATTTGCTCCCATAAATGTACCCCGCCATCGGAGACTCCAAACGGCTGCAGTCGCAACTTGGGCACTCATATTGCCTATTTCGTTCTCGCTCTTTCTGCTCTGCCTGTGGGTAAACGACTGTCTATACAACATCATATAACAGTATACACACAGCTCATTCCCTCCGATTTGGCCGATATTGATCCCATACCTTATTTGGGCATTCCTTATCGATAACGCACCGGAAGATGGAGGAAGGGCGAGAAAATGGTTTAGGGATAGTAGAATATGGAAATTCTTTGCCGAATATTATCCTGTTTCGTGGGTCTATGTCTTTCCTAGAGATTTATCTCATCGAGTTTAGAATGGTAAAGGTGCGTTTATTGGCGTACTTTATAGTGTCTATCTCACATTGTCGCTTATAGGAGGATGAATTACCATCTGACAAAGCCTACGTATTCGGTTACCACCCTCACGGGATTATAGGAATGTATGTTACAAACTAAACTAAATAAGCTAAATTCAAGACTAATGTATGATTCAGGGGAGCACTAGCTAACTTTGCAACTAACGCTACAGGATTTTCTTCATTATTTCCTAACATAAACCCACATTTATTAACTCTAACAGCTAATTTTCAAGTACCGTTCTACAGGGATTTGCTCCAATCGATGGGTATCTGTAGCGTTACAAAGCGCAGCTGTGAAAGGATCCTTAGAAAGGGACCAGGAAACGCCATTACTATTGTTGTAGGTGGTGCAGCTGAAAGTTTGAACGCACATCCAGGTACTTCCGACTTAATCTTGAAGAAGAGATTAGGATTTATTAAAATTGCTATCAGGGAGGGGTGAGTATACTTCTTATAGTGATATTATTACTAATTACACAAACAGCGCTAACCTTGTTCCTGTTTTCTCCTTCGTAGGTGGTATCGTGCTTATCTATCCACCTCTTAACTCCGCTGTGAAGGGCGAAAATGATATTTATCAGCAATTGGCGACTGAAGATGGTAGCACTATCCACAAATTACAAAAAACATTCCAGAAGATTTTCGGTTTCACACTTCCCTTGTTCCACGGCAGAGGTATATTCAATTGTAGGTGTACTGGCTAGGTTTTTAGTTACCAACATGTCTACAGACAACCTCGGTTTGATGCCATACAGACATCCAATTGTTTCGGTTGTAGGAAAAGCAATTGAAGTTGAACAAACGTCAAACCCATCACAGGAGATGCTAGAAGATGTACAATCGAGGTACATTGATGAGTTGATGAGGTGAGTGTCTTGCACTTGTATTTTGCTTTTTCACTCATCAAAACCAAGAATCTGGGACAAATATAAAGATATCTACGCAGCTAATCGTACTCGTGAATTAACATTAGTTGATTAATGTACTAATAAATAACTCTTGAACTGATACCATAATGTCATTAGTAAACGTATTCGTAACTTCACCGGATACACACTCAGAGAGGCGCTTTTTGAGAAATATAACGCTATCTGAATTGAGGGCTCGTCTTGAGCCTATCGTTGGTATACCATCACAGAATCAAACACTCACGCTTGATGGAGTTTTACTGATGAATATGAACTTGAGTTTAGTGGATGCTGGTGTGAGGGAGCTTTCTACACTCACCGTGAGTTTACATTAGACTTATCTGCACACGCTAAAGAAGCGAAAAGGTTGGTGATATCACAGACGAGAAGAACGAACGAGGTGGACAATATACCGATGTATCACAGGTGGAGAAATACGATATGACTGATGAGGAGTACAAAAACCGGAGTGATACAGTGTTAGCATATAAGAAAGCGAACGAAATTGGTAGATTCAGCAAAGCAGCTGCAGAAGCCGAAAAAGAGCCGTTACCAGAGCATATCAAGGTAAATGATAGATGTAAAATACACCCATCAACTGCTGGAGAAATAGAGAGGCTTGGTCATGTACGTTATGTTGGTAAAACGTCATTTTCACCTGGGAATTGGATTGGCGTTGAACTTGATGAGCCAGTTGGGAAGAACGACGGGTGGTGGGTGCTATGTTTGCTTTAAAGAAACACTAACGACAGCCAACAGCATACAAGGAAAGCGCTACTTTGAGTGTAAACAGAAGTATGGTAGCTTTGTGAAGCCGGACAGGGTAGAAATCGGGGAATTTGAAGACGAGGAACTACTTTCAGATTTAGAGGAAATGTAGACTAATTCAGACTTCTATTTTGTAGATTCGTCAATTCTTCTCGACGTACAAGTTGTCTCTCGTAGTCTAACAGTCTGTCTTTTTGTTCTTTCTTGAGTTGCACGCGTTGCTGATCCTTTATGACACCCTGGAACATATTCTAGCCGGTCTTAGTTTGTTATTCTCGCTTTATATCCTAGACTCACATCCCGTTCAATTTCCTGAGAGTAGTGGACGGCGAATACGGTAGCCGCACTGAAAAAGAGACTGCCTATAAACGCTAGTTTCGCTCTACTCGACATTTTAAATTTAACGCTTTCGGTCGTATTTACTGAGAGCTGAGCTGAGCTGAGGACAACTTGAAGTATAACGACGATGTGAGTATATTCAATAGTAAAATAAAGACTAAAATACTTACGCCTTATAGGACTTCTCGCTTATTGGTAAACAGAGCTGGTAGGCTAGTCAAACACTCCACAAAAAATACTAACCAATCAAAAGGCTCACTCGCTCGTATCGGACAGCAACCATTAAAGGCTGCTATCAGCGCACGTCAATACTCACAAAAGCCTGCACCAGCTGAGAAGGCTTCTTCATTGATTGACAGCCTTCCAGGTAACTCCGTCGTCTCAAAAACTGGTTCTGTCGTTCTCGGTACCGGTTTGACTGCAGCAGCAATCTCACAAGAGTTATACGTTGTCAACGAGGAGTCTATTTTGGCCATTGGTTCCCTCATCTTGTTCGCTTACATCGCTAAGATCGCCCGCGAACCATACAACAGCTGGGCATCTTCACAAATTGAGAAAATGAAGAACGTTCTCAATGCTTCACGCACCCAACACACTGAAGCTGTTCAATCACGTATTAACAACGTCGGTGAATTGAAGGACGTCGTTAACCTCACAAAATCACTCTTCGCTTTATCAAAGGAAACCGCCCAAACTGAATCAAAGGTTTACGAGCTCACCCAACAAAACGCCGTCAACGCTGAGGTCAAGTCTGTCCTCGACTCATGGGTTCGTTTTGAAGCTCAAGAGAGAGAATCCGAACAAGCTCAACTCACTCAAACCGTTATTAACAACATTAACAAGCAAATCTCTGATGAGAAGTTCCAAAAGGATACTCTCACCCAAGCCGTAGCTGAAATTGAGCAACTCGTCAAAGATAAGAAAATCTAGATGAAAATTTTTCTTTACCTTTTTACAAATATATGAAAATGTTGAACTTCTTTAACTGATTGTAAATGTGGTGGGTTCAGGAAGTATGCTGCAGTTGTGTCTTTGCCGAATTTCTTGATAATCCAGTTTTGTATCTCTTGGGCGCCATCTAGATTGTCTGAATTTGTGAAGCCGTATAGACCATTAGATAGCGCGTTCTGATAGCCAACATCGCTAGTGTATAAGTCCTGGTGTATGAGTGGTATCCGTGACCCTATAGGTCGTCTTACTATGGCGTGATTAACAAAGGAAAAACTTACAGCAAACCCAGTGTTCGACGTTGTGTGGCACAGCGTATCCCCAATCGTTGTTGAGTAATTTATGCAGTTTGTCTGGTATATCGCGTGTAAAGTACTTTGGTTGATTTGCAACTTGTGGTGGGGGTGTAGGAGGTGGTGTCTGGTCAGACATCACCCAGCCTAAACGTTCTTTGAGAAGATATTGTGCTGTTTGACGTCAGAAAGCTGGTGCTAAGAGCCAATGTTCCAACTGACGTATAGAGCCGTGGGCGGCGATAATCTTTGAACGCCACTGGTCGTACGCCTCCTGGTGATCTGGATGCCGACGTAGTTTACCTAAATCGCTGTGGACGTTTAGATAGTCATAAATTAAAGTGATGATGACACACCCGCTAGCTACAGATCGTCAAAGCGATTCTAAATAAGAACTAAATACGTACAGATTATCTCCGTTAGGTCCTCCCAGCTGAATAGCGTCGGGTACTGTCTGCTGTCTGAATTTTCTGTCTGCATATCTTTGATTGTTAGGAATGTACTAAGCTTGAAGCTCAACTGTCAAGTAAAAAATATATCTAAAATGCCAAAATCAGGCTTTATGGGTGAATATTCATATTAGTTAGCCTATAATAAACCCTAACTATCTCATAGGTTTCGATGCTTTCGCTAAAACACTAGAAGAAAGCAGGATCAGAACTAACTTTGGTGCTTACCTAACTATTATCTGCGCTATCTTAATCTCTTTTCTCACCTTCAACGAATTCCGAGATTACAGAGCAGTCGATTTCAAACCACGCATTATCGTCGACCAATCCAGAAGCGAGAAGCTTCAGTTGAATTTCAACGTTACATTCCCTAGAGTTCCTTGCTATTTGCTCTCTCTAGATCTTATGGACGTCAGCGGTGAGCAAGTACGCGATCTTAGACACGCGATTGTGCGCACTCGTCTCTCTGAGAAAGGTGAAACTATCGATGGTATGAAAACTGCAGGTATGAGTGGTTATCTCAACGAAGTCGCAAAACCACGTGAATGTGGTAGTTGTTACGGCGGTGTACCACCAAACGAGGAGAAATGTTGCTACACTTGTGACGACGTTAGAGAATCATACGTTAAGCAAGGATGGTCATTTGTTAATCCAGATGGTGTCAAACAGTGTCTTGATGAACACTGGGCTGAGAGAGTCAAAGAACAATCAAGTGAAGGTTGCAATGTTGCTGGTTTGGTTGATGTTAACAAGGTTGTCGGCAACTTCCACATCAGTCCGGGTCGTTCCTTCCAATCTAACGCTCATCATATACATGATTTGGTTCCATATCTTAAAAATGCCAACAATCATCACGACTTTGGACATATCCTCCATCACTTTAGCTTCAAGTCTAGCAATGAACCAGCCGATACCGACAACTTGAAAGAAATGCTTAACATTAACGACCCATTGAGCAACACAAAAGCACACACTGAAGTAAGCAACTATATGTTCCAGTACTTCCTCAAGGTTGTCTCGACTGATTTCGATTTCCTCAACGGTGAAAAACTCAACTCACATCAGTACTCTGCGACTGCTTATGAGCGCAATCTTGACGAAAAGGGTATTTACGCTCAAGATGGACACGGTCAGACGATCTTACACGGCGTTGAAGGTTTCCCTGGTGTCTTCTTTAATTACGATATCAGCCCTCTTAGAGTAATTTACACAGAATCTCGTCGCTCATTTGCTAGCTTCTTAACGTCGACATGCGCGATCGTTGGTGGTGTACTCACAGTCGCGTCCATTATTGACGCTGGTGTTTTCGGTGCAAGACAGAAACTCACTGGTAAAACCCACTCATCTGCTGATGGAAAGCTACTCTAATTTCATATTCCCGGTCACAATGAGAATGATGTAATATATGAACAATAAAGTTTTATCTAAAATGCATTGATTTCAGCATACATAACTAGTTTGATGTGATAATAAAATAGCATCCTGCATAATCACATCCGCTGACAGATGAATAATTAGATCCGAGAATATAGACTTTGGGTAAACATCCGTCATTTGCCGTGATAACTGTTGGTTTTATAGCTGTCAGAACTGTCATCTCGGTTATTGGAAGGTTTACAAGCGAAGGCTGACGTCGGGGAGAGATGGCCTTATCACATCTTAATAAAGGAGATAGAGGCAGTGCTATAATCACCGAATTAGTTAATGTGTAGAAAAGCTACCCCGTGCTACACCCGGGACAAGATAAGACATCGACCGAAAATATAGCTGTGTTGGTCTGCCAAAAAGTTGGTATAGAATTTCGTACAAAAAAGCAAAAAAAAAAGATTTCTACATGTTATACAAGATAATTGTTTATATCTACGCTCATTCACTCAAACTGTTATATAAAAAGTATAAAAAACTTCACCCTGATTGTGTACCTAGTGTGAGATCTCGGGATAAATTAAAATTATGCGGATTGCATTATACAATTATCTCTAAAAAAAACATTTTAGGATAGTTTGACCGCTCGACTAACTAAAAAAGGAAGGTAGCCCGTTTGAATAATTTCACCTCTTGAACGCGTTTGATTAAATTAGAGACAATGCCACTTCAATCACCAAAACGGCCTGGAGACGCCAGCAACAGGAGTAAAAGTTCAAAATCAGAGTCACAAATGAGCAAATTAACAAAGTTACCACCTAGAACAGAATCAAAGACGACCCCCCCACATAGCGCAAGTGCAGCTGATATCGATATTGAAGCTGAAGCCGAATCTGACAATCTAGCCACACCCCCAGCAAGGAGAATTGCATCAGCTAGTCAAAGTTATGGACTGAGAAATGATGCGGCTGTGACCCCTACTAAAGAACCTCAGTCGCTCGAAGATGAAATTGACGCGACTTTAAATAACAGCAATGTTGGTCCGGATACTATAGCAGTAGCACGAGGTGAATTAGGCGCGAACCTCGGTCCTTATGCCGTATGTAGCATCTTATTGTCCATTACATCGTATTAACACCTCACAGTCATCTGAGATAATGCAGCCTTCAAAGTCAAACCTTAGCTCCACTTTCACAGCACCAATTATGCAAAATGAAGATACAAGATATAGTCGGTATTCAACAATATCGACTGACATTGAGTATAAAGATAGTCCATACAGACATTCAATTCCAGCTACCGTTATACAAAAGAAGGAAGATGATGATAGAGTCAACACCAACTTACCTTTCAGAAACGCTCTCTTTTGGGATCATCTTAAAGATGATACGGATATGGATGATGATGGATTACATACCTTTGATGTGAAATCTAAAGCTCCAGAGAGCTCTGGTTTCTACCCATTTAGTGGTAGAGGTTGGCTAAATTTTGGTATGATTGGCGTACTGATTGGTGCACTTCTCATGCTTTTTGCTGGATGTGAGTTGATTTTTTCACGTTTGTTACTCTCTAACTGTCATAGATCCAATTTTATCATTTTTCCGTGATCAAGGACAGACTACAGAGGGAGCTTACAATCTCGGTGGTATCAATGCTACCGGCCAAATACCAGTTTTACCAGGTGTCAGAGGTCTTGTTGATGATGACACACCAGAAGATGTGAAACACAGAGTGGGATACGTGAGTGTTTTACCTTCTTTACTAGCACCTCTAACGATATATTACTAGGATGGAAAGAACTACAAGTTAGTATTCTCTGATGAATTCGAGCAAGAAGGTAGAACATTCTTCCCTGGTGAAGACCCATTCTTCGAGGCCGTAAACATCTGGTATTGGCCAACAGGTGATATGGAATGGTATTCACCAGAGCAAGTTATGACTCGCGATGGTGCGCTCGAAATAACGATGGAAAACACAGATGTTGGAGATCTCCATTACAAATCCGGTATGGTTCAGTCATGGAACAAGTTCTGCTTCTCAGGTGGTATAATTGAATTCGCAATACAATTACCAGGTCGTGGAGACGTATCTGGTTTCTGGCCAGGTGCATGGACAATGGGTAATCTCGGTAGACCAGGTTATGGTGCATCGACTGAAGGTACATGGCCATATAGTTATGATAGTTGCGATGTAGGTACTATGCCAAACCAGACAAACAAAGGCGGTACAGGACCAATAGGTGCCCTCAACAGCAATGAAGGAAACGCACTTTCTGTCCTTCCTGGTCAAAAGCTTTCAAGTTGCACATGTAAAGGCGAAGATCACCCAGGTCCACACCACAGCGTAGGTAGAGGTGCACCAGAAATTGACGCCCTTGAAGCACAAACTGATTTCGTCAGAAAAGGTGGTGCCGCTTCTCAATCAGGTCAATTCGCTCCATTTGACTACGGATATGATTGGAGAGATGGTGAAGATTATACTCCAATTTACGATCGCACGAATACAGAATTGAATAGCTACAAAGGTGGTGTTTATCAAGAAGCTGTTTCTGGTGTTACTTTCCTCGGTAATGATGCCTACGAATTAACTAAACAAGAATTCATGAAATTCGGTTTCGAATATTCAGCTGATCCAAAAACACGCGATACAAACTCCATTACTTGGTTCGTTGATGATGACAGAACATGGACAATGAACGCTGCTGCCGTTGGACCAGATGAACGTGTTCAAATTGGCCAACGTCTCGTGTCTGAAGAACCAATGTCAATCATTATGAACTTCGGTATGGCAGATGGTTTCTCAGCTGTCGAACTTGATAAACTTAACTTCCCTGCAACTATGAGAGTTGATTATGTCAGAATATATCAAACGGAAGATCATATCAACGTTGGATGCAATCCACCTAGTCGCCCAACAACTGATTATATCAACGATCACCTAGATGCTTACATGAATGCAAATGTAACGCAATGGGAGAAATTGGGTTATAGTTGGCCAAAATCTTCATTCAAAGATGAATGTTGAGTGATTAGTTTTGAACTTCAATGGTACGTTTTCAGAATGTCTCTAATCGGATCAGATATCCTCTCGCTTTTTCTCAGTAAGAAATACACGGTATATATAACACCACAACACTCGTTCTAGTATTACAGTATATTTTATCTTAATTTTTTCATTCATTGGTTTATCAACAAATGGACAATAGCGATTTTACAAGTATATAATCTAGTTGATTGATACAGAACAATTCTACACTCTTTATTAATAGCAATTGTATAACATAATTTGATGTATTTATTTGATGCTATAAATACTAATTCATAATAATTTCTTTTGAATCGATGTGACTTGATCATCAGAAAGCTTCTCAAGATCAATGTCTAGTTTCTTTGCGTTGACTTTAAGACTATAGACCAATTTACTTTCATAATCTGGTAAGAATAATTCATGATTCACGTTTGGGAATAAATGAATCCAATCGTCATCATTAAAACCATATAATTTGAGGAAATTTAGTACCTTCGTCCCTTTCTTTAATTGAAAGCCAAAAATTGGTTTTCTACTTTTAGATTCTCTCACCCTCACCGCTCGTAAAGAATCGAAACTAACTATTCTAGCTAATCTGACATCTGTACTGTTTGGTTGTACTAATAAAATTATTGCATCATCTTTATATACCAAATGCGTTTGTCTATTTGTTTGTTTTTCTAGTGCTGTTTCACCAAAATATGCTTTTGATAGTGGTATAGTTTTTTCACTTAGGTATATCATATCGGCGCTAGTCTTATGTGAGAACTCTTTCCAATGTTTAGAAACTATCTCGTCTTCTGCGAGTAGTTTGGCATTAGTTGCTAGTGCAGTCTTTGTTGATTTCTTAATCCTTTCTGGTTTATCCTTTGTAGCAGGAATGATAGGTGGTGGTGGTGTTAAATTTGAGCTATCAGAGTCGGAATTATCTGCTGATGTTGATTGTGTCATTTCCTTCGCTTTCCCTTTATCCTTTCCTCGAGTTGTCATAGGTTGTCCAACATTTCTTGGCTTTACTACCCGTTTTTGCGAACCATTCGCTGATCTTTTTTTATTTCCTTTATTTATGACTAGTTTACTATTAAATCATGTTATTTTTACCCTCATTTTACTCACTATTCGCTGTTAAATTGGATGGTTCACCATTAACGGATACGGTTGTATTAGATACGACATTTGAAGTAAGATTTATACGCGGTTTAACTAATTACATTGTAAGATTATTCTATAGGACTCTTGTCCTACTTACACCGTTGTATAATATCCTCTTCTGTCCATTCATCGCCCACGTTGATATTGAACGGAATATCAACGGATTTATAATTTATTCTCTTATTTTGATTAGTAGTGTAGCTGATTCCTACAGCTAACTGTACTGATCGCGACATTTCAAGTTATTTTGATGATAGAAGTAACAAAGATGGATAAATATTGTACAAAAATGCTCGAAATGTAAAAATCTAGCTTAGAAGTCTGCGTCAAGAGTGAACTCTTTACCCTTTCCAGCCGTGTCGTCTGCTTTAACACCTGCTTTGGCGTAATCTGAAACTCTCTTTTCGAAGAAGTTTGTCTTTCCTTGCAGCGAGATCATTTCCATGAAGTCGAATGGATTCGTCGCGTTATAGTACTTGTCATTTCCGAGTGAGATTAATAATCTGTCTGCTACGAATTCGATGTATTGACACATTAATTTCGCGTTCATACCTATCAAAGCGACAGGCAAAGCATCTGATAAGAACTCTTGTTCTATCGTGACCGCTTCAGTGATGATTTTTTCAACAACCTTTGGATGTGGTCTACGGTTAAGGTGTCCAAAGAGTAAACAAGCGAAATCCTGTTGTCTCTGTTAATAGGTACAGGTGATGAAGTAGCAAACTCACAGTGTGTAATCCCTCGTCACGTGAAATTAATTCATTAGAGAATGTCAAACCAGGCATCAAACCTCTCTTCTTGAGCCAGAAAATGGATGCAAATGAACCAGAGAAGAAAATACCTTCTACGGCAGCAAATGCTACTAGTCTCTCACCAAATGATGCTTTCTCGTCATTGATCCACTTAACTGCCCAGTCAGCTTTGCGCTTAATGCATGGAATAGTTTCAATAGCGTTGAACAAGTAATCACGTTGTTCTGCTTCAGGTATGTAGGTATCAATCAAAAGTGAGTAAGTCTCGGAGTGTATATTCTCCATCATAATCTGGAAACCGTAGAAACATCTTGCTTCTGCGAGCTGTACCTCAGAGGAGAATCTTTCGAGTAGGTTCTCATTGACAATACCGTCAGATGCGGCGAAGAATGCTAATACATGACTAATGAAGTGCTTCTCATCCTTGTTTATCTTGTTCTGCCAGTCCGTGATATCCTTCGACAAGTCCATTTCTTCTGCAGTCCAGAAAGAAGCTTCTGCTTTCTTGTACATTTGCCAGATCTCTGTGTATTGAATTGGGAATAAAACAAATCTTCTTGGGTTTTCCTTCAAAAGTGGTTCGTCTTCTTCTTTGCAGTTCACGTCACCAACGAAGTATTTGCCACGCAGCTCTTCTGCCGTGTAACCAGAAAGGTCAAGGTTGTTAGCGTCTACAACTTCTTCCTCCTCTTCTTCTGGCTGGTCTCTACCATTTGGTTGTTCACCAAATGAAGGCTTTTTTACAGGGCTGACCATATTAAGCTTGTTCTCTAATTGATTTGCGACTTTCTTTGAAGGTGTTTGCTCTGTAATTGGCTTGTTTTGATCCACAGCTGGCATTTTTTACTTGGTTGTTAAAAGTCAAGAAGTTCAGTCGCGTATTCGACGCGTCTTTATAAGTTTAAGCGAATATTATGTCAGTCTGGTTTGTAATATCAATTTATTACTATAATTGGTAATTATTATTACTAGATCCGGTCAGTTTCCATATACAGTCAACTTTAGCTTATCGGGTTAAGATTTTCAAGCACCGAAGAATAGCGAATAAATGATTGTGTAATCTATATAAATTATATCTACAAGTTAAATTTGCTCTTATTCTCATCTTTGCCACTCTATTCTCTATCTTCTCCGTCTTCTCTATTGAGCGCAAATGAGCGAAAGTGATAAACTCGAAATCGGTACGAGCGATGATATAAAGAAATCCAAACCTGGTATGATTTATATAACGAGAATACCGCCAGGTATGACTCCCTCAAAAGTGAGAGCTATTATGGCACAACATGGCGAACTTGGGAGAATTTACCTAGCACCAGCCTGTAGGTTGAGTATCATATTATCATATATTTTCTTATATTTTTAGCCAACTCTCATCCAAAGAATCCACGCTTTGTAGAAGGTTGGGTAGAGTTTAAGAAGCGTAAGATAGCGAGGAAGGTAGCTGAACTCTTAAATGCCCAACCGATTGGTGGGAAGAAGGGTGATAGGTATAGGGAAGACATCTGGACGATGAAATACCTTGGGGGTTTCAAGTGGGAAATGTTGAGTGAACACATAGGTGAGTGTTCCTTATATCCTTATTTGTATATCTTCTAAACACTCACCTTAGCTCTTGAGCAAGCCTCCCATGCTGCCAAACTTCGAAATGAGCTCTCACAATCCAAGCGTGATCAAGAGGACTATCTAAAGAGAGTGGACAAGGCTAAGAAGCAGCAAGCTATTGAAGAACGTAGACAAGCTAAGGGGTTATCTGCTAAACAGGAAACTAAGCAATATGAGTTTAAACAGCGACAAGTCTTAAGCCAAGACATGAAACCGGAAACAAATCCATCGATTAACGCAAAAAGAAAGAGGGCTGGATATGATGACGCCGCAGAACAACAAAAGTCTAAAAAATTGGACTCCGTTTTAGGCAATTTATTTTAATTTATTTTTTGTTATGACGTTCATAATTGTGAATCCGCCGATTGTTATAAATGAATACCTAATCAAGTAGTAAACAATTTATTATGATTGCATCTTGAACTAGTTTATCATGGACAACAGTAAATTAGCTTCCACGAGTTCAGAAGAACCACTCGTACAACCACAACGACGTTCGCAATTATTCTCACCACCTGCATCAATGTCCCCATCAGTTAGCGAAAAGTATATGAACTTTCCTGATGAGCCATACTTATGGAAGTTTGGTCCAGAAGATGATAATCCAGAAGAAGATGATGGCTTGCATTATCCCGAGGAATCTGCTAAAGCTACAGATAAAGAATCATCAGGACCAGTATGGACCTATAGAGGAATTATGAATATAGGATTTTTAGCTATTCTTACCGCTGCGATCTTAATGTTATTGTGAGTAACATGATTGTTTCGTAAAATTTTACTTATTTTTTGTAGCGCTGGATACCCCATACTCGGATATGCCAGAGCAGCTGAAAGAAGCAAACAAGGCGGATATAATATTGGTTTTATCAATTCAACTGGTCAGATAGCTGCCATTAGTGGCCATCGTGGCTTAGTTGACCCTGACACACCGGAAGAAGCACGCACTAGAGTAGGTTACGACGGTAAAGACTAGTGAGTTGTTTCTTTACACACATGAGCATCTCTAACTGTAATTAGTGAGCTCGTTTTCTCCGACGAATTTAACATCGACGGACGGACATTCTACCCTGGTGAAGATCCATTTTGGGAAGCTGGAGATCTGCACTATTGGGGAACAAACAATCTTGAATGGTACTCCCCACGTCAAGTAACAACCGAAGGTGGTGCACTTAGAATAACACTCGATGAAGTAGCCAGTCACGATCTCGAATATGAAGGAGGAATTTTGACAAGTTGGAACAAATTCTGTTTCACAGGTGGATACATTTCAGCATCAGTACAACTTCCAGGTTCATCAGACGTCTGGGGTCTCTGGCCAGCTTTCTGGACTATGGGTAACCTCGGTCGTGCTGGTTATGGTGCCAGTCTAGACGGAATGTGGCCATACAGTTATGATAGCTGCGATGTCGGTACTCTCAAGAACCAATCACTTGGTGTATATCCACCTGAGTCACGTACCAATGGTGATTGGGCGTATGATTACTCAGTTTCTTACCTCCCTGGACAACGTTTATCCAGATGCACATGCGATGATCAAGATCACCCTGGACCAAAGCATGAAGACGGTACCTTAAAAGGTAGATCTGCACCTGAAATCGATATTCTTGAAGCACAAGTAGATCAATCTACGCGTATGGGTCACCTCTCAATGTCTGGTCAATTCGCACCATTTAACAGTTTCTATCTTTACGACAACACATCTGATTTGGCTGTATTGACACACCCTGAAACTGACGAAGTGAACGGTTACCATGGAAGTGTTTTCCAACAATCCGTTAGTGGTGTTATACGTACAAACCAAGAATGTTATCAATTCGAATCTGGATGCTATGATGAGTATGGTTTCGAGTATCATCCAGGTGCCGATGGTGACATAAAATGGTCAGTTAGCGACGAAGTTAGATGGAGCGTCAAAGCGGGTGCCATTGGTCCAGATCCAATCACAGAAATTGGACAAAGAACTATACCGGAGGAACCAATGTACATACTTATTAACCAAGGTATATCGAACAACTTTGGTGACATTGACTGGGATGAGCTCATATTCCCTTCAATAATGTCAGTTGATTGGGTACGCGTTTATCAACCTGTTGGTGAGCGTAACGTCGGCTGTGACCCACCAGATATGCCAACTAGCGATTATATTAACCGCCATATTGACGCTTACATGAATCCAAACTTAACGACTTGGCAACAATACACTGATGAACTTTGGCCATTGAACGCACTTGAACATCAAAATGACGAGACTTGTCAAACAGCGCTCAACATCGCGCCAGACAATCTCATGGGACTTTAGTTTATATTTATTTTCATTATGTTTTTTGTTATATTAGTAGTAATATTTATTAGATAATCATTTCCATCGAATATCAGTTAGTGCGCTGCACTATATGCATATCTTGTGTACAAATATAATGAAAACAGTGAAAGAATGAGAAATATTGAAAACAACTCAGATGTAAAGATAATATCAAAAGAGGTATTCCGGCCCGCTAGCCACTATAATCAGTTTTGTGTTTACCAACCGAAAGTTTCGCAGTGTTCGCGTACACCACCAATTTCTTTCAGGTATCTTGGATCAACACCACCAATGGCAGCTCTGCATGATCTTACGGTAGATGGTGGTCCACAAATACCAACCATGAGACCATAAGTACAATTCCTATCTTTGGCCATGAAAACGGTATCTTCAATGATGGCTGCAATTGACGGTCTCTTTGCAATAATCTCACCATCCCTGTGTGGTAAGAGATAGTTGAGATCGTCAGAGCTGACGCCAGCGCTGTTAACATGTCTCGTTATGTAAACCTTAACTGTTAGATCGAGTGGAACAAGTGATCCGGCAACGAGGAGTGTCATCAATTCTTCATGGAAAACTTGGTATGTTGCAACATCCCTGACGATCCAAATAACTTGACAAGTGGTGGCACGACAATGTCCACCTCTGCTCTGCTTGACCAGATCTTCAGCGCAAGAGAGTACGAAAGCAAGACCAGAACCGGCAGCAAGGAAAAGAACGTGACCGGATTTACCGAACGACGTATAAAATGGTCCACCGTAAGGACCTTCAACTGAGACTGCCGCAGTTGGGACACTATCGTTACCTTTTTCAGAGCCGTAGGTAATCTCATTTTGCTTCCTTTGTGCGAGTGCCAAAACACGACTACTCCAGTCACCATTACTGCGAATGATAAGTCTAAGACCATCACTACCACCAATAGCGCTCGCGATAGAGATTGGGTGCTTTTCAATGAGGTTGCCCAAACCGAAAAATTTTCCACCGAGTTCTTGAACGCGGACGTAGACGTGCTGTCCTGCTTCCCATCCACCGCGGAGGTCAGGGATTGTGATAGTGGTGTATCCAGCTGCTGGGTGTGGAGTAATTTCAGCTAAACGTGATCTAGATCTCGCAAAGCGCATAGCGCAATCAATGCCGTATGCGACAATGCATGGTATAATGAACGGTTGGGTTGATTTCCAGTGAATCATTATAGCTATGAGGTACATCCAATAGCCGATCCAATGACAATGCCAGAAAACATTGTAGAAGTGAGTTCTGCACCATGGAATCGAGAATACAGCAGTGAGAAGCATACCGATGATAGCAAAAATACCAGCTTGGTTCATAGGCTTTGCCAAACTAGATGCAACCGTATTGTGTTGTGAGAATATATGTGCGTATCCAGCTGTGTGTAAAAGCCCAAACAAGACTGACAATCTTCCTAGAAGACGATGCAATTTGTTGAGCTTCTCGTATCCCCATCCACCCATAGTACCAACAATTGAGTTTTTGAAGGCCAAAGCTGTTACGGCAGGTGTGACAGCTACTGCAGCCCAACCAGCTCTGCCTGGGTTCTCAATTGGGTTTGTAGGACCGTAGGCAAAAACGAAGATGCTGGCGGCAGTGGCTAAAGCGAAAACGAAAGCCTGTCCAGCTGTAAGTGACAAACCAGGCAAAGGCGTGTGCGCTGTAGGCGTTATTTGATTGATTGAGCGCTCGAAAATGTTTGGTTTTGATTTTTGACTGTTTGGAAAGGGGGACTTTGCGACGATAGAGTACGGGTATGCACCTGGGCCATCAATTTCACCCTTGTGGAGGAACGTAGCACGCTGTATACCACCAGCAATAACCCAGTTAATCATGGCGGGTAAACGAGCGAGGAAAGCCACGACAATCATACCACCTGTGGAGTTGTTAGGCGATTACAGAGTTTGTAGGAATACTTACCAAAGAAAGCTTGTAAATAGATTGAATGTTCTTCTGGAAGTTTCATTTTCCTACTTCTGTTGTTCTTCTATGGGTTGCCCTATTAGGAGAGCAGACAGGGAAGCGATTACTTACGCAGTTAATTTGTTAGAGCTAGTTGCGACCGGCGCGTATCACTGAGCTTTGAATATCCAAAGGAATGTGGTTTGGTATGAATGAAGGATTCCGGCTAAACTAGTAGGAGGACGTGATGCAAGTAAAATTAAAATTTAAAAAAAAACTACAATTTAGTTGACAACATATTAATCACTATCAGAATCACTAGAGCCATCCTCTTGGTCATCATCATCTGTACCACTTTCGTCAGAATCGGCTGCGTCAGCTTTCTTAACAGATTCTCCGCGGAGCTGGGCCATCTGTCCGGCTAATGAATCCTCTTCTGGCTCGCTAATGTCATCCTCCTCTTTCGCTGGTGCTGCTGGCTTTTCTACCAGCAGTCTCATCGTCCTTGCTGCTTGGAATCCCCAGCCAGGCTGGACTTCAGAGCAAACAACGGCTCTAAATGTGTAAACACCTGGTTGTGGTGGGGCCTGGAATTGCAAGTCTAGACTTTTAACTATGTTCTTGTATTTTGGTGCTTGAACTATTGGTATATTTGTAAATCTACCAGGTTGTACGATAATTTTTGACGTCTTTGCGTCGGTCAACATGACCATATAGCTAATTAGCCTTTCCTCTGGGTAGTATGGCGTGTATGCTGTGTGAAGCTTTGTGTCATTCTTCTCAATGAAAATATCATCTTCTGGTTTTGTGCCATCATCTCCTAATGGGAATCGTGCAGGAACTAGCCTAGCTTTAGTTTTGAATTGTACGATAGCACCAGGTGTGACTGTTTGTTCATCGACAACTACTTAAGTGTCAGTATATTGTGATATGTGTGTAATAGCTTTCACTAACCTTCGAAATTTGCATCTGCAATATCTACATGTAAGAATCTCCCAAGGACATCATTGACACCTTCATAGTGCTCCTCTTTGACACCACCTGGTTGACCAACTTTGAGGATTTTTTTACGTTCATCTTCAGGTGCTCTAGCGATAGTGAACGGAGCTCTCTCAGAAATTTCTTCAGCGAGTTCAGCAGGGAAGTTGTAAATTGATTTATATACACTGTCACCTGGCTTTGTGGCTGTGAGAAGGTGACCAGAGAGTTGAGAAATCTTAAGTGTGGTTGGCAACCAATTATGAGCTAATGAGATTCCAAGAAGGGTTCTATGTACGTGCAATGCAATTGGTAAGATCCTACGTTGCTCTTTTTGTAATTGCTTTGGAAGATCAATGCGTAAAACGTGAGCGAAAAGCAAAACCGCGGCTCTTGAAGATTGAGTACGTGTGTAAATACCATGAGTTGGGAAGACATAATCGAGATGTTGCTTTGCTGCTGCTTTGACGCTCTTTGCGATGCCTTTGTCGACTGGAGAAGCAGGTAAAACTGCTAACATTTCATCGGCTGTTGCCAGCAAGTGAAGTAATTGTGAAAAATCAGCTTTCTCATCGAGCTTTCTAAAGAAGATGGCTGCAGTTGAATTCAAAACTCTGTCTTTGGTGAGTGAACGGCTGGAGAACCACCATTTACCGACGAAGTATGGCAAGGCTAAACCAAATAAGACGGCATACAAGCCGAGTACCCAAAATGAGTAGTCAGAATCGACGACCCAGGTTGGAATGGCTACACCAATTGACATTTCTTGTTTGCCATCTGGATGACCGAATTGTTCGAGGTTTTGTCTCGTCTGATCGTCTGTTAATGATTTGTAGGCCTTTGTGAGGTTAACAAAGTAGTTATCAGCCTGTTCTACAGTTTGGTTGACTGCTAATTTAACTTTATCTGGGTGGAACTTCAATGATAACTTCTTGTAATGCTTTCTAATCTGCTTTTGAGTAGATGTAGTCGATAAGCCAAGAATCTCGAAAGGATCGTAAACTTCGTAGTTGAGTTTTATATCTTTAGTTTTAAAAGCGATGTAAACGAACAAGGACCAACCAACGAGCAGAACGAGTAACCTGTTAATAGTTACCTTAGATTTGCTAGTTGATCTAGGCTTTGGCGTATCCTTTGGGTATGGGAATACAGGGTAAGTGAGTGATTGTTGGAATAGCAGCTTATAAAGTGTAGATAAGCTTAGTGGAACTAAAATTAAGAATAAAAATGTTAGTGTGAAGTAACCAGCGAATTGCCCGCTTTCGTCATATTGTGTATTGGACATTTCCTCGTCGTTACTGTCAGAGTGACATGGCAACAGAGCCTAGGAATTTGGACGACAGAACGATATAATCACAAGAAGAAATAAATAAGATATTTGTAATATAGTAGCTTCACAGATAAATAATATATAATTCATCTCTCTTCATCTCCGTCGAATAACCAAAAACGTCAAAACTTGTCTTAGCGAACGAAGAGATTAATAAAAGCACTAAAACGGCAAGACTTAATTCAACTGCGTTGATCATCTCTTTTATTTATCGTTTAAATTTTTCACAGACTAGTCCAGCCTAAGCGGATCACTCCTCATAAAGGCTCCACCAAGATGATTATTTTAAAAGGAGATCAGGCGGATTTCACTGATAGAAATTCTAGAGGTGAATTAGTACACGATGAACCGTATCTCCCTAGATACTCCCAGCAAGGATATGACTTTAACTACGATGCTGATAGAGATCATGAGCCATCGATGACAGAGACAGGGGATAGCAATCTAAGACGTAGGTTTTGATACTATACCCTCTTCACACCCTAACTCTCTCCTTCAGCCCTTCTCCCTATACACGCCCCATATCATAATACGCGAGATAGAACTACAGCAGCGCCATACAATCCTTTAGAAACAACATCCACAAACTCCTCCAGACACCAACAAAGCTCAGAAAACCCTTTTGCCCATCCGGACGACTCTCAGTCTCTCCTCATCGGTCCAGTTCCAGATAATCTAGCAAAACGGAGAACTAAAAAGAGATTTTTTATCGCATTAGCTTGGGCTTTGTCCGTTTATGTAGCAATTGGTGCCATTTTAGGGCCAGTTTTAGAACACGTAGGTTTTTATACTATTTACCGTTACTCCACTAACAACTTTTTAGTACCTCAATGACAATAGTCCTAACGTATCAAACGAATCCGACTCTAACTATCAACTGCCTTATGGTTTATCTGCTAATAGAAGTTCCGTTTCTTCGAAACTCGCTCTTCAAGGTTCTTCCGAATTAGTTCTCCTCCCAGCGTCCGGAAAGATCGACATTCAATTACCTTCAACAGTCAATGGAAAAGTTAAAGTTGAACGTTCACCAACCAATGAAACCGACAAAGATGGTAATCCAACCGCACCATCAAAGGAAACTTCCTTCTGGGCTCAATTCACACTCCCAAAATCAGTTGATGCAGTCATGTCGAAGCACTCTGAATCACTCATCGCTCATTTATTAGTCCCATTACAACCACTCCAGTTGGTTCTTCCTCTTCAACAACCTCCATTAGATTCAAACGGTACAAACAGCACAGACACCTCACATCATGGAAAACATCACGATGATGACGACGATGATAACGATGACAAGGATGATAGTGGTAACTCCACTTCAAAATCTAATCAACGTAGACGATCATTTGAAGCTCAGCCGTTGGATTCTAGAGAAACCACAAAACCTATTCAATCAACTCCACCAAGTAAATGGCATAGAGCACTTTGCCCTCTCATAAGTCCATTCGGTAACAAGCTTCCAAGCTTTCTGCCAATTGCCTGTAATGGTATTCATAGCATGAGAGCTCAGTTGTGGTCATCATACAATAACGAATGGAGTAAACGTAATGTTCAGCAAGAGCCTACGGATCTAATTGATACATTACCAAATAAGCTCTCAAAGAGAGCACTTGCAAGTGATCAATTAAATGCCACAACTTCAAATTCAACGAGCTCTGGTGATTTCGGTCAGATTCAATTCAGTCCAGGAGAGAACCAACCATCGGAATGGGCAAGTTTGATAGTTGAAAGCTTAAATCAAAACGTAACTGGCGGATTAAATATCACAGTCGATGATCCATATAGTAATGGTACATCTGCTGTTGATATTATACCTGCATGTACAAACTGTCTCGCCGATGCTGCGATAACACTCTACTTACCTTCAGATTTACCTGCATTGGATTTATCCATTTCCACAAAATCTAAAGACATGGGAGTATTTATTAGTGATCTTTCTGAAGTCATGTTAGACACTGTAAGGCTGGACCTTCAAAGTGGTAACATTGCAGTTGAAGAACTCAATGCAACAACGCAAACAATTAACACCTACAATGGAACAATACTTGGTAAATTCTCAACAAATAGTTATTTAAGTATGGGTAGTACAACATCAACTAATGCGACAGTCTCATTATTCGATAAAATTAATTATTATGGTGGTGACGCTTACATCAACGCGTACGCCTCAAAAGGTAACTCAACGTTGTCTATAAACGGTACAGCATTGAGGGATGATGTATATGTCAACGCAGATGGAAGAAAGAGTTCGCAATTGAATTTGCCACTGGATTATACCGGTAAATTTGGCGTTAAAGCTAAACATAATGATGGTACAGCGATATTGAATGTCGAAAATTCAACCAAAGTTGTTAGACACGGTATAGGTGAAATCAAGAACACCGATCAGGAGAATCCTGATCCTAATGATGACCACATTGATTGGATCTGGTCCACAAATATTTCACAATAGTAGACAAATGCCACCTGCTAAGTTTTTAGAAACTACCATCGCATAAAATAACTAGATCGTTTAAAAGCATATACACATAATTCACGCACTCACAACAACAACAACAACAACAACACAATCATCATCTTGCATTATATCAAACACGTTAAATTCAAAACTCACGTATATTTAGAATTTTAAATTATTTAAAAGACAAATCTTTTAATATAGCTTTATGGTTTTTATCGGTTCTTTCTCTTTTTCTTAACTTTTGTAAAAATAGTTATAATTTTTTTGTTGCATGATATATTTCTATATTAAAGATAAGCATTTCAACTATGCTGTCATCACTAGCGATAATGGCGTGGATGGCGCTACCGTTGACAGCCCTAAGTGTTTTCATTACCCGTCACCAAGCAGAAGAGGAAAGGAAGAAGGATGAAAGTAAGAAAGAGACAGACTTATTTATAAAGAAATATGGTATATCTTCTTCTACAAAAGACACAACGAGGAGTGAAAAAATGGAACACTTTTCACCTAAAGATAAATGTGATATTTTATTATTAGGTAGTGGATGGATATCCACCTTCGCAGTTCCAGGTTTAGTATCAAAGGGTTTCACAGTTGCTGCAACGACGCGGAAAGCGACACCTGATGATAAATTTGATAGAATTGAGTTCACATTTGACGACTCCCTGGATATTGATCGGGAAGTTGAGAAATTACCAAAAGCTAGGACCGTTGTTGTTGTATTTCCTATCCGAGGATCTGAGAGGACGTCCAAGTTAGTCGACGCCTACACACGCTTAAAAGGTAATTCACAGTGGATTCAACTCGGTAGTAGCGGCATATGGGGCACGAATGATGATTTGGTTTCACCATGGATAGATAGATTTACACCTCCAGACATCACAAATGAGAGATGTATCGCTGAACAAGAGATGCTCTCACTGAGTACCCAAGAAAGACCAACTTGCGTACTCAATCTTGCTGGATTGTACGGCCAAGAACGCAAGCCATCTAACTTCCTCAAAAGAGTCCAGGATAAACTAGAAACGAAAGGGAGTGTGCATTTTGTACATGGTGTTGATGTCTCGAGAGCTATCTTGCTCCTTCATGAGGCTTTCACACCTGGCCAGAGGTGGCTTTTAACTGGTGAGGTTTGAGCATTCCAAAGGTGTTAGCTAACAATCGCAGATGGCCGTGTACACGATTGGTGGAATATCGCACTAGATAAAGGCGAGCCTGGTAGTATTGCTCGCGTTAAAGTCCAAGCATTGACTCGCTTGCTTGGTATAAAGGCACTCCCTCGTCCAATTTGCGAAACAATACCAAGAGATAGCAACGATAAATCACATTGTCTTATAAGAGCACTAGATAGTAGCCACTTCTGGACGCATTTCGACGAAGCTCCTCTTAGTGGTGGTCTATCATAGGGTTCTTTCTCTAGCAAAACATCACATCATTGTAAAAGTAAGGAAACTATTACATTACAGTAATATTACTTCTATTTTTATATCTCCAGTCGAGATCTTCATAGAATTGTTTATGCCTAAATTAACGACATGAGAAATATTAGTGACTTGATTTATACACCCACGTTGTCTTGTATATATTCAGATGTTCGCTTTCTGCATAATCCAGTATATCATTAACGAAGTTGTCGAATGCTCGGAAGTTGAAATATTTATGTGACTTTATCCTAAATGCAAGAATATCATGAGATACTCTCAGAGGCCGTTTTGCATTTGTCTCATTAATATATTCAGCTACAGGTGTGTCAAGTTTGATATGTAAGCGCATAACCGTATCTTCATAACTACTATCATTGAAACTTGAAGTACCGACACCTTTCAAACTCGTGAAAGGAATGAGCCAGACTGCCTGAATATTCTGTTGATGTTTTGCGTATACAATCAAAGAATTGTTTTCAATGGCGACATACGCGAACCAATATGGCATTTCCAGACCGCAATAAAGTGATTCTGGGGAGACTTTAAAGAGCCTTCCCTGTGAAACCAGGCTATTAGCTACACGAAAGTTTATATTACTTTGACGGGTTCTAAAGAGGTGAGCGTACGGTGCAAACGCAGACTTTGAGTAGAGATTCGTGAGAGGGCTCTTAGTGTTTTCTGATAGTGACAGTGGTGGGGGTGTTGGTGCGACATGAACTGCCGATTCTGCAGGTAAATTAGCTGCACCAGGACGACTAGCTGGATGCGATGATTGTGCATCGATTGCGCGTGATTGCACAGCTATTTGCTCGGCTTGCTGTTGCAATTCCTCTTTACCTGGTTTGACTTCCTCTTCTTCAAGTGCACAACTGCCACTGCCCACCAATTCCTGTCTCACTCTGCGTTCTTCATCTTCTGAATGATTTGATGCTCTGCGTTTGCGACTCTGATCGTTAGTGTTTTGTTCTGCTTCTTGTGGTGGTAGTTCTGCGAGTAATTGTTGCTGTCTTTCTTGTTGCTGCTGCTGTTCGAATTCCTGTTGCTCTAGCTGTTGCAACTGCTTTTTTTTCTTCGCTTTCTGTTTCTTTTTAAGCTGCTTTTTTGTTAGCACCTCTGCTGGTGGCTCTATGTGCGGTATATTATCTGACTGGACCTGCGGATCTATCCCTGGTATTAGCGAGGAAGAGTTTATACTGAAGTCGTTCGTGCTTTCTACCTCAGGCGACGCACTCCCCCAGTAAGGTTGCTCCGTCAAATCTGGTGCAGGCGAGACATTGAATGGCTCTATATCAGCCTGCTGATTTTGGATCGTCTCCTGATTCAGTTCATGATGCTGCTCAATGCCATCACAAATATCTACAAAACTGTTCTGTGCTTCAGATCCACCCAGAGTACGGAAATAAGTATCTAGGGCTTCACCAGGAGGACCTACCTGATCATATCCTTCATGATTATAGGTATCTTGATCCATTCCTTGCGGAAGATATTCCGCTTGATCATATTGGTTTAATGGTAGCTGTTGTTCATTCTGGTCTTCTTGGTTCGTGTATCCAGATAAATCGACGTTTATGTAGTATGTACAGTTTATTGTCATACCATTCGCGCCATTGTTGTTTGCGCTAGTGGCTGCCTGTGGTCTTACAGCTCGAAAACCTCGCGGGAGCTTCAATGATAATGAAATCTCACTGTCATCTGTGTTCGTAACTACAGTGGGCATTATAATGGGTATTTCAAATCCCTTGGATATTTAATCCAGTCGTTTGTCTATAAGCTCGAAGTTGGAAGTTCAGAAGAAACGGTGGACTGGTAACGGGAAAATCAAAACTTTGAGTAAACATGCATAAAAATCCTTCATAGAAAATACTCTATGAGAGGCTGAATGCATATTAGCTTTAACAAAAGATCGAGCGTGTTTTTCTTTTGTACTTTTTCTCTAAAAATTATTTGTTAAAGACACTTGGAAATCTCGTTTTTGTATTGAAAAATCAAAACTTCAGCATTGTTGATTTGAATGTTTCGAATACCAAATTTCTATTTTTCTTATAGTGTTATATTGTAGCATTCTGGCTCATGGCTACAATTTCGACAAACGTTGCAAAACCTTTTGATTTTTTACAATGTATTTAATTATATATATGTATAACAAGACATTCAAATCCTGGATTTTCCAAATATGTCCCCGTTGTAAGTATGCAAGATGTTTTTCCGGATTGTTGGCTAGGAACTTTCATTCGACAACAACCATTCACAAACTTGGAAATTACCGATTCACTGTCAATGTTGCACTTTGATCAGGAGTAGTTTGGATCTTGACATTATGAGACTACCGTTCTGTCAGCATATAAACGCGATCCGCTTTAATGTTCTTCAACAAACTTTAAGGGAGGCATTTCTATATATCGCTACTCAAACCGTATTTATTTGTATGATGTTTTATATCTTTGTGAGCAAAACTCATCATGACTGCATGACAACGATAATCTTCACAGATAAAAATCCGTGTGATGTCTTACTTACTATTCATGGGTTAAACATACGCACTTCTAAATGCCGTTAGGAAGTTGTCTTATATTCCTTGAATAGTTCTGCTATATGTCTAGACTGACTTTTTTGTCTTGACCAAAGCTTACTATTAACTGTAACATTACCGATTTATTTTCCGTCCGTTAGCTTAGCATGTAATTTGTCTACATTTACGCTGAAATTGACATATGTTGATATGTAGAAGTCATGAAAATACAATGAGCTCATCTGATATCGTATTGTTTAATAATGGAGCTTTCTTTCTAGATGTCTTTTGGCTAAACTATCTACGCTTATGAGCCGAATTGTTTCGGATGGGTTTTCTGTCTCTATGAAGTAATAGCATAATCAAAGTGCTAACAAACGTCGAAAACTGTATAAATTCCCTTAAAGATACAAGCTAAATTCGATATTCGTGACAAGCAAATAGTTACAATACATATTACAAGGTTTAGTCGCGTAATAAGCATATTTCTAGTAAGTAGTCCTAGAGTAGAAAAATTTTGGTAAAAAATTATCGAAGAGGTGTTAAATTAGATAAGTGAATAAGGGTTTTGTAGAGGACTGCTTAGACAGCTGGTCTGTCCTCGCTCTTATCGTGGTCATCATCCACTACGTAAAGCTGCTCTTTCGCGATGTTGCGACGTAGAATATAGCGCTTGAAGAAGTAAGGAACTTGCCTTATCTGGTAGGCAATGTGAACGTGCGTAGGGGTACTAAAAACTATCGTCATTGTTAGCAAGCAGCGCGATTATGGCTAGTTGAAATTCACCTTGGTCGAGCTCTTCGAGAGTCAACATCTTCGTTTCTGGGACAAACAAGAAGGCAAGGACGAATAATGCGGCACACCACCCAGCGTACCATCCGAAAGCACCTGAGGTAGTAAATGCTTTCTCGAGAGCTGGAAATGTGATGGACAGAATGAAATTGAAGAACCAGAGAACCTATATGGTTATGTCAGCAACTGAATACACTTAAGTCTGTTATCCGCGAGACTTAGCTTTCAAGTCAGATAAGAAGTGGCACCGCCCGTTCTAGGGGCCGCCTATTTCTATCCAAACCATCGCTAAAGTCCCACAGAGTTTTATACTCACAGCCGTTGCAAGACTCATTCCCAGGTTACGATGTGAAAGCGGGAACACCTCCGCACTGTCTGTTACAACTTGTTAGCAGCAATTTAATGGAGAAAAATAACACCATACAGCTAAATGGTACAGGTCCTGAAGTGTATGAGTACTGTACCGTAAACAAGTATAGTCCAATTGCAACCGGTATGATTTGTTTGTCGAAAGGTGCCAGGAACCCGAGTGAGACAACCACGAGCATAAGACACATAGTCGGGTATCCAACTAGGAGGAGAGTACGGCGACCATATCTATCGATCGTAAAGAATCCTGGAATTGCGAAAAGAAAATTCATCATTCCAAAACCCCATGATGCAATGAGCGAATTGAGTTCTCCGAAACCGGCTCTGACGAAAATGTTGGAAGAATAGTAGGCAATAACGTTAATACCACAGAATTGTTGACCAAACATTACGAGAGATGATGCAATAGTCGCTCTGCGGTTGCGAGGGATACTGAACAATTCAATGAATCTAAACCAGGCTGACTTTCCTTGGATGAGTTTCATCTCTTCCTTCATGCATACATGAATGTAGTAGATGTCACGAGCTGCTTGAAGTTTGTGTGGACGGAGACGCTGGAGAGCACGATAGGCCTTTGGATAGTAATCCTTGCCTTTGCCCATGAGGTAACGAGGTGACTCTGGAATGAAAGGGAGAACAGCCATGACTATAAGTGCTGGAATACCTGCGGAACCCAACATCAAACGCCAATTAAGACCCGTGATGGTGCTCGTATCGCCTACGCGGTAGAAGATCAAATCAGCGACGAAACCAAGCATAATACCAAACGCAGTCTGTGAAATGTCAATGGGGCGCTTCTTATGTGCGTGATTTACTCACCCAGAACTGCCACATCATAACAAGCGCACCTCTGATGTTTGCAGGAGTGGTTTCTGCAGCAAAGACACTAATGAAAGTTAGAAGTTGCTATAGAGAGTTAGACTATTACTTACGGTACTGTTGCACTTTTAGGACCAATACCCAAACCAAGGAAAAGGCGAGACACGAAAAGGTGCTGCCAGGAGTTGGTAACGGCTGACCAGATACATGTTGCGAAGGATAGGAATGCAGTGATCATAATAGTACCGCGTCTACCGAAAAACCTGTTAAGTGGACTTGTCAACCAACATCCGACTACTGCACATGCGAGGTATGGCGCTGAATTGACTAAACCAAAGAGCCAGACATCAACGTCTGGATTTATGTTGAGATCCTACGTCTACGTTAATGGGATTTTGCGTCCGGGGAAGAAACTCACTTCTGGATAGAAAAGTTGGGCACCATTGATGACCTACGCGTTGTTAGACAATAAACTGCATGTAAAAAGATACATACAGTCTCGTCCATACCCTGAACTACTGCTCCAACACTGCAACATGCAACAAGTAGCCAGAGTTCCCTGGTTTGATGCAACTTATGAGTTTTTTCGCGACGGATAGCTTCCTTGTCATCTTCTGTGAGCTGTGGAAGTAATTCAAATCTCTTTGGATCTTGTGCGACGAGTGCACCCTTCGCAATTAACTCCGAGTCTTCTTGGAGATCAAACTCCTTTGCAAAACTTAGAGCATCCTCCCAGAGTTTGTCATGAGGAATACCTTTCAGTGGATTCTCTAATCTGTAGTTTTTTTTGGTTAAAAACACTGCAAGACTAAGTTTCACTCACTTTTGTGTAAGTGTTTTTGGAGGCTCCCTTTGTTCAGGGAGAGAATCATGCGAAGCGGAGGGTTTGATCTTCTCGTCTGAAAAGCGTTTCTTGTCCATTTGAGTAAAATAATTCAAGAGCTAATCAAGGGTATTTTTGACTTTTTAAAGTGCTAAGTGAGTGGGACAACTGACTATGTCACTTGACACAAATTGTTTTTTTGTGATTCAGGGCGGCACGGCGTAAAGTTGCGACTTAAGGTGGCGCGATGATCCTACAAATAAATTCTAGTATGATGATATTCTACCGTACATTAGGTCTGCCATAAAGTTATTATCGGAAGTATGACCGCATCAGTGTACCTAATCATGTTCTACATGTCTCATCACACCGTAGGGATGCGCTTCGTCATATATATTACGTAAATCATTGTAAAACGCCCTGGAACATGGAGATTGAGCAGACGATGTTTCATTTATGGCGTGAGTGAGATATTAGTGATATATTGCATACAAGGAGTACATGGGAGGCTATCAGATGATTTCTTGGCGAGTGAGAATTACTTTCTAGTAAATGCGCCTGTCGCCCAGTCGTTTGAATCCCTCACTTCTGAGCCAACGAGGGAGCCTCTATGGGGGCCACCGCTGCCTATACGTGGTTTGCCTACCTAATAATTATTATTAGCATGAAATAGTCTTATATAGTAACTCTTCTTACCTCAGATACGTCTGGTTCGACGGCTGTGTCTTCCTCTATCGCTGAGTTCACTTCTGCACCCTCTATTGGTACACCCTGGCTCGTGCGTAGTTGTGAGTTGCGTCTAGGCCTATTAGTGGTGCTTGCGGATGGTATGTCGGCCTTAGATTGATTGAGAGTTGAGTTCCTGCGCTTTCTAGTGTCGCCATCGTCGACTGGTGGCGGTTGAATATCTTGTTCGTTGCTGAATGGATCTCTGAATTTCGTGTCGTCTGAACTGCTTATCATGGTTAAGAACCAACAGACATCCTGCTTCTGAGCTTCCATCATTGCAAATATCGCCCAATTAAAAATGGATTCAAAGCCGCCATCGTAGGTCTATCTATAATTTTAAGGATCTCCCCTTACGTTAACTTAGCGCCAAACGGCAGAATAAGGGGGTTAGTAGAGAGATGCGAATAGAATACAGACATTTAACAATAAATCAGATACTGCCAATAATGGATCTCGGCCGTGACACCCTCAGACCAGGTATTCCTCGTAAAGTCAGAAATCCATCGAGAGAAGCTGGAAATTTGGGTGACGATACGACGAGTGAGTACTCTAGTACTATTATAGGATGTTCCTTCAACTATCTGTACCCAGGAATTGCCACTGCATCCCCCAATTCATTCTACAATCAAGCACAACCGCAAACACCCTTCTTTCATAGAGCAAACGTTGTGAAGAATGACGCACCATCATCAGGGAAGTCTACGATATCCATAGATCTTGATAGCGACCTCGAAAACCCGGCAATGTCGTCAGCAACAAAGCCATCCAAAGGTAAAGGAAAACAAAGAGACAACGGCAACAACGAGGATAATAAAGATAATGACGGCGATATGGAGGTATCTGTACGTAAGAAGAGGAAAACAGAAACCTACGATTTCTTCGATGAAATACCTCAGCCAAAAAGCACATCCGGTGTAAGATCTGCTATGACAGGTAAAGACAATCAGAAGGAGCAGAAGCGTGTACGAAAACCCCGGGGAAGGCCCAGGAGACCAATTGAGGTCGTTGATGATGACGACGAGCACAAAATCGAAGTTAACATAGGTAACAGCAAAGTTATCCATAATCAGACATTACGGGATGGGTATTCTCAAGGGGTAGATCTCAAAGACGTCGATTCTAGTAGTATCCTATATCTTGACGCTACGCATATAGACTCGTATCATGTCGAATCAAGTAGCAATCAAAAATGCGCTTTAACTTTCAGCAAAGAACGATTAATTATAAACAAGCTACTCTCAAGGCGTTTAGAACCCTGGAGAGTAATCGACCTCACAGATGTCGTATGTGCCAAGGGTCGATACGATAGTGGAACGAGTGCGTTGGTACTTCAACTCAAGAAAGGTTCCAACACTGTAGAATCGCTACCCAATCCAAGAATATCATTGTCGCTAGATATCAAAGTAGATGATAATCCACCCTTTTTCAGTAATTTAGACGTCAGAAACGATCTCTTTATCGCTTTCATATCTGATACCAGCAGCTTCAGCAATAATACCAGTGTGAATGAGAATCTTTTTAGTGCTCTTCAAATTGCTCTGAGGAATAGAATTAATTGGATGAGTGACGAAGAATGGGGTCAAAGAAAGCCCAGAGGGAAAATCGAAACCAAGGAAAGGCACGTAGGCGCGTCAAAACCTGATGATAACAACTTAAATACGCATGCTAAATTTAATACGCACAATAGTACCACAATGCCTCACTTGGACGAAGATCAGATTTCTAGAATTCCTAAAGTACAAAGTGATATAGAGAATTTCACCCAAGATGATGGCCAAGCAACTAAGAAAGCACGTCAAACTGGTAGTCAAGTAAGTAAAGCTAAGAAAGTAGCGCCACAGCCAATCGTACCCGGTGCTGCGAGAGCGTCTCAAACTGTGAACCCATCCAGTCAACAATCAAAAGATCACGAAAATAATGAGTATACCAACGCAACATCCGGTGGCGAGGCACCCATGGCACGCACAAGAAGCACACGAAAGGCAAAATCTGATGCTATTAAGGCTAACAACGAACTTAAAGGCCTTACGGGAACGTCAGCTCGCAAACCATCAATGGATCCAGCTGTAGCAAATGAGATATACCTGACTAAAGATTTTGATAATGGTAGTTTGACGATTCGTAGAGGTGATAGAGCTAGTATAGATCCAGGGGAATTCTTGAATGATTGCATTGTTGAATATGGTATTCGGTAGGTCGTGAAACTTGTATTGGATTTTTTCTAAGACATCTCAGCTCAACGCTAATGAGGTTGCGCTCACGTGATCCAGTGCTCGCCGACCAAGTGCATCTTTTCAGCAGTTTCTTTTATACGTCCCTGGTGAACTCTTATGAAGGTACAGGCGATCCGTACAAAACCATGTGGAGATGGACAAAAAGTGTCGATATCTTCGCCAAAAAATTTATTCTTGTTCCCATCTGTGAAAAGTGAGTGGGTATTCTTTAACAAAACGCCAACTTACAACGCAATCCAGTTTGCATTGGTATTTAGCGGTTATATACAACCCTAAAGGTGTGCTCTTCGGACCTCCAGGAGACCTCCGGGAGAAGAAGAAACCTAAACCTAAACCAAGTGCGGGTGCTGCTACTAGTGCTGCTGCTCAGAAACGACAGGCTGCAGCTAAGAAAAGGGAGGAGAAGAAGCAGGAAACCTCAAAGAACAAAGTTAAACACGATATCGTCGAGTTAAGTTCAGATTCGGAGAACGAACAAGAAAAAGATAAAGATGTGCCTGAAAAAGCCAAAGACGAAGATGTTGTGATGTCAGAAGTAACATCTACCCAGAGTAAGTTGACAAACTTATTTATGTTACCTTTAATAATTTCACTAGATACACCTTCACAAGATATACCAGATTCTGAAGCCGTAGAGATCGTAGGAAACGTTGAAGAAGACAGTAAAACTGATGATGGAGACGCAGATGTCATGCACGAAGATAGAAACAAAAACAGCCGATGTTACATATTCACGTTAGACAGTCTCAGTGGTACCCACAGACCAGTTATAAATAATCTGTCGAGGTATCTTCAAATGGAAGCGCAAGGAAGAAAGGGCTTACCTCTGGAATCATTTAGCGTACCTGACGGGAAAAATCCCAAGGTGCCCAAACAACCTAATTGGTGTGACTGTGGCGTCTATGTTATACACTATATAGACGTATTCTTTAAAGATACAACAAAATATCTCGGTCTATTGCTAAACTCCCACAAGACCAGGCGGGAGCACAGTGACCCGCAATGGGAAGACAAGGCTGCTGAGCGAGCTCGTGAACATCTTGTTAAGAGTTTAGATGAAGAAGCTGTAAAATTTGATGCAGAAGAGATTCGCAAAGGAAGACGTGAACCCAAGAAGGTGGTAGAACAAAAAGCTGAGAATACAACGGAAGAGTCTACAGAGAGTATTTCTACAAAAGGAAATGTTGGGCAATCCACAGTTTTAGCTATACCTGCAGAGAGCAACAATAATGGCTCATCTAACGAAGTTGAGAAGAGACCTACTGCTCAGGGAGAAGACATCCATGAGACGTCATCTAATGGTAGCAAAAGTGACTCTATAAGTTCTAAAGTACAAGAAAAGTTGAATATCAACAATCAGGACATTCAACGTGGTACTAAAAAACACAGCAATCTGAATTCGAGTAATTCCAAGTCAGATCGTTCGACTATGATCGACGATAATGCTAAAATATTGTCAAAGCAACATAATGAGATGGGAACGCTACCGTCAAAGAGTGCAGTTATAGAGCCGCATATAGGACAATTCGGTACGGCTAATCAAGCAAGTCGGACCGATCAGCCAATAAGAACTGTCATGGAAAAGATCAGACGTGCCCAAAGCCCGCAGGCTAACTCATCGCAAGAGATCTCTCCTGATAAACTACTTTACGATGCGTATAATACGTTTAATCAGGAATCTATTGCAAATTGGCAACTTAAAGGTTCTTCAAAGTCAGATGCACCACAGTTGAAGCCTCAACATCGTCGCGTATCTTCAAATCCAATTAAGCGTGACACAGTGAAGACTTCACCAGTTTCTAAGTTGTCAAATTCACAGGCAGCTGAAATGGCTTTATCAGACAATTCACCAGACTTATTAAGATCACAAATAAATTCAAGGCTACCAAAATATACAACACGAGATGAGGAGCCTGTAAACACTAACAGTGGACATGAGATCGATGAAACTGTGATGAGAGGTCAAACAAACGAGCGCTCTACAATGTTTAAGCCATTTGATACCCCTTATCGACACAATCCCCCGCTAGAAGGACAATTAACGCGCGAGCCGTTTACTCAAAAGCACCTTCGCTGGGAGGGTGAGAAGGATGATTCACCGGAGTGTCAAATCATAGTGTCACCAGGAGTTAATAGGACAGCAGATTACCTGAAACCACAGAGTAGTCCTATTATTGAGCAATTAGACGAATCGGGTGTAGAAGGACGCAGAAGATTAGAGCCAATTAAGCAACATGGTGTGGATGTATCAAATCCACGGCTATCACCAGAACTACTCTAAATGACTATTACATCAAAAGAAGCCAGAGAAAATAAATGAATGCCCTCTGGGAGGAGAGAAGCGAAGACTTACATCAACAGCATTCTAAGGAGCAGTGAAGAAAGAAGCAATGCATTGCGATAACAGCAGTATATTTATTTATTTGTAATTTTTTTATATTTTGCATATTTACTATCTCGACGAATAGCTGGTCATCGTTTTCAAAAACGACGAGCATGCTTGGAAGGGGTGAGTAGGAGAGAATAGAGGAATATGAAGAATGCTTATATCTTTTATTAGTCAGACTATCAGCTAACAAGCTGCCAAAATCTAAATCACCAGTTGTTAGTTTCTAGCCAATTTGATCGCAATAATCTAACAGAGACAGGCTCAATACCATGATTTGAATATCACACCAAAATCTAAGTCACCGGTACTCAGACTAGGCCCAGGTGGTAGAAGTTCTACTACCGGCCATGTCGCTACTGTATTCGGTTGTACAGGATTTTTGGGTCGTTATCTCGTGCAGAAGATTGGTGCGTAGTCGTTTATGTTACAATAAATTATCTTACAATTCATACCCAGCTCGCACTGGTGCTCAAGTCGTCGTTCCATACCGTGATGAAATGGAAAAGCGTCACCTTAAAGTTATGGGCGATCTTGGTCAAATTGTACCAATGGTGGGTACCCATATCATCCTTTATACCCTCTATATCACTCCTCTTTAGGAATGGGACGCTCGCAGACCGGATCAAATCGCTGAATGCCTTAGACACTCGGATGTTGTATATAACTTAGTTGGACGTGACCATGAGACTAAGAACTTTAGCTACGAGGATGTCCACACTAAGGTTGCTAGTGATATCGCTTCAATTGCTACACAAGAGGGTATTGAGAGACTTATCCACGTCTCACATTTCAACGCTGCTCACGATTCTCCATCTGCTTTCTATAGAGCCAAACAAGCAGGTGAAGACCTCGTTAGAGAAAATTTCGATGGCGCTACTATCGTTAGACCAAGCACTATGTACGGACACGAGGACCGTTTCCTCCAACAAATGGCTTGTAAGTTACTTTCTTGAAGGGTGAGAGAGAGCGCTAATGGTTTTCACAGTCTGGACTATCGCATACAAGCTCAACAACGGTCAAACACGTGTTAAGCCAGCCCACGTTTTGGATGTTGCTGAGGCTCTTCACAAGATGATGACATTGGATCCAGGTAGCGGTGACACTTAGTAGGTATTTTATTTCATTCCATTCACATTGCTAAAACACCTCCACAGCTCACTCCCAGGTCCAAAGGAATACACCTACAACGAGGCGATCGATGTTGTCTCATCTTTGACACTCAAGGAACACAAGGCACCAAGCGTACCAAAGCCAATAGCCAAGGCTGTTGCTCAGCTCATGAATAGACTGCTCTGGTGGCAATCAATAAGCGAGGACGAAGTTGAAAGACGTCATTTGAACGATTTAGCCGCTATTCCAGAAGGACACAAGAGCTGGAATGATTTAGATATCATCCCTGATTACATGGAGGATGTTTCTATTCCATACGTTAGAAGATATCGTACGGCTACAACATCAAACTTGCCAGTCGAGAGAGGTGGAAAGCCATACAAGCCACCTGCATCACAACCACAAACGAATATCTAAAAATCTTTTAATACATTTTTCTTCTTTTTATTTCTTGTTTTGTTACCACCATATGGCGAAAGATAAGGCACGCAGATTGACGAAGGAGGAAGAAACAAAGGATAAGCGAAGGTGGATGCGCTGGTCTAACGTAGCTGCGCAGAAGTCTTTACAGATAAGTGACTACGCGGGTAGCTATGTAAACGCTGGTGCAGCTAGTGGGTTCTCCCTTCACCGTGCTATAGAAGAGACTAAGAAAGCGTACTAGAACTCGGTACAGAGAGATTCTGGCCAACTTCTGGGTGTGTATTTACTCTAAAACTCTCGACGGACAGACTTACACCGCCTCAGGGACATGCCACTAGAAATCGATAAGGCGGAGAGAATTATACGTGCGTTTACCACCGAAGGTATTGCAATAGACGAGCCAGTTGGCGAAGAAGGTAAACAAGGTCGCCGTAGAGTATTTAGGAAGATTGCTCCGAATGTCCTCGCTGGTGCTAAGGGAATCGCAGTTTTCACAGCTATGAGGTTCGTGTATTCATATCGAATCAATCTCAGGCTTAAACAATAATTAGATCCGGTATTATGCCTTTTTCAGGTAGCGGTGGAAGTGGTATCGTTATCGCTAGACTTCCAGATGGATGTAGGTGAAATTTTCACATTCGGATTACTAAAATGACGTAAATAGCTTGGTCTGCACCTTCGTGTATATGTCCTAATAACACGTCAGTTGGTATGATGTTTGGACTGTAAGTCGATGCGATGACTATCTGCATCTCACTTAATCAATTTAGTGACGTATACGACGTTGTTCTCGTCTTGAGATCCCAGAAAGCTGTAGATGGTTTCAAGGGTATGGCAAATCTAACTCTAGGAGCTGAGAGTGAGTTAATAGATTTTGATTATGTCTTTCTAACCCAATATAGTCGGTATAGCTGCTGGTCCAGTAGGAGCGGGCGCTTCTGTTGAATCAGGAATAGACAAGACACCAATTTGGTCTTACGTACGAAGTAAGGGTTTCTACGTCGGTTCGGAATTGATTGTGAGTCAGACATACCTAAGTGAACAGCCTAACAAGGCATAGGGGCAAGTATTTATAGATAGATTTGACGAAAATGAAAGGTTTTACTAGTGAGTGTGATCTTACCATCGCATGGCACATAATTGACAAATAATTAGCTGGCCTGGTCTCAAATCTGGTCAAATTTTGGCTGGTAAAGTACGACCACCATTAGAAGGGGCTCAATTATATAGAACATTACATGAAGCAGAGACAGGAATAGCACAAGGACAATCGCTAGAATATGAAGCGACGATACCCGATGATGTGTTAACAGATTTAGACTTGAACGAAAATGAGACACTTAGACTGCCACCTACTCCAGAGCAACTAGACAAATTCGAAAAGCAAGGCTACAAAGACGAGCACGATGTTGAATTTGAGAGAAGAGAGCGCGAAGAGATAATGGCGCTTCCTGCTCCTCCGCGTCACCCAGCGATTGTTAACTTCCTCGCACGTAAGGAAATGGGATTAGGCTTGACGGATGTGAACGAGGAGGAAGATGAGGAAGAAAAAGAAGAAGGTGCAGAGAAGGAGGTCTTTGATGCTGATGACGCGATTTCGAAGGAAGACTTGTTGTTGAAGTTGAGAGAGGAGGAGCTGAATGCAGAACTGGAGGCCTTGGAAGTTGCGTCAGAGCCTGATATGTCAACTGAAGCGAACAGAAATGATGTAGGAATGCCACCGCCACTGCCACCTCGTAGACATTTCAACAGGCCTCAGCTTCCATCTCGCGCAGCGAGATCGTCGCTGCCTGTGATATCGAACAGCGAGTCGATGACAGCACCAGAATCACCACCGCCTAACTATAAATCTGTGGAGCCAAACGAAGATGTTAAGAAGACACTCGCTCTGGATGTCGAGAAGGCAGGGCAGAAGACATCCGAGGAGTCGCCGAAGGAAGAGTTTTTCGACGTCGCAGATAATGAACTAGGCGTCGCCCATTAATAGAATTGTAATAAATAAATGTATTTCCTAATAAAATTATGAGAATCGTGGTTGCTTTTCTACACCCATCGCATGAAAATCAATGGCTAGACAGCTTCACGATATAATAAACGCAGCTAAGTTTGATGAACGGTGCGTGAACTAATTGATAAATTTACGCGTTTATTAATAAATTTTAGGCTTTTCTGGGCAACCTTTGCACATCCACCGCAACAGCTGAACAGTCTGAATAGCCATCCACACCCTATAAGCAGTCCAATAGAAGATGAGAACGACAAGTATTACTTCTTCACCATCGACCAGGACCTCGTTTGTAAGGTCGATCTCCTGTGTGATAGCAATCTCACAAAAACACGTAGATCTCTCTTTTTCAGGCGATTTTGGTCCCTTAAATTGCGCGCATCTTTATAGGTGCGTGTTTTTTACTATGTCTGTCTATCCTTATTCACCATCTCTCAGATTCTGCGTTCTCGTGCATGATCTTCTCAGAGATCCAGAACTCGCAGACAGAAAGCTCGTTTTATATTCGTCTACAGACCCACACAAGAAGGCGAACTCAGCCCTGCTTTTAGCTCTTTACGCCGTCCGTCACCTCTAGTTTTACAAGTAGCTCACTCACCCAGATTACAGCTTATAGTTTTGCGTCGCTCTCCCTCAGACGCTTTCCATCCAATAGCTGACGTGAGAACTCCTTTGACTGCTCTACTCTTCTGATCATGGCCTCCAGATCGAGTTCATCCCATTCAGAGACGCCGGACGTGGTCGCTGCGATTTCCATCTGTCGATTTCCGTGAGTTTGCTAATTCTTCGGGTACATTTACTAACAATTCACCCAGGATTGTATCTGGGGTTTGCACAAAGCTATCGCTCTTAACCTACTCCGTATGGATAAATTCGATCTCGAGGAATATGAATGGTCAGAGAAGGTCAGTAATTTGAGAAACTTCAATAACAACCATTCTAAAATAATCCATAGGTCGAAAATGGTGATTGGAACTGGCTCACTCCTCACTTTAGTATGTTTTACGCGCGTTTGCTTTTTTAGATGCAAAACTAACGCGTCCATTCAGTTGCATTTGCATCTCCAGTCGATCCTTCTTACGTTAGAATGATACAGGCAAGACAAAAGGTTGGGAAATCTATCCTCACTGAGAGAGCCGACCTCCCGAGGAAGTTGCCATCCTCGTTTAGACAACTCCTCGACCACTTCTCCCAGGCATCCGTCAAGCTCGTTATTAGATTAAATAACCCACTCTACGACTCTAAAGAATGGTTAGAGAGAGGTGTTGATCATAAGGATCTCTATTTTGACGATGGTACTAACCCATCTGATGAAATTGTTAAATCCTTTATCCACATGTGCGACCATGTTATATCGAAAGGGGGTAGGTCTTATGAGCTATTGCGAACAATTATTTACAAAACCAAGGCGTTATTGCTGTTCATTGTAAAGCTGGTCTCGGTAGAACCGGAACTTTAATTGGTGGTAAGTAACTCAAATGTAGGCTTTTTTATACTCAAACAACATAGCTTATCTTATTTACAAACATGGTTTCACTGCGAATGAGGTTATCGCACTTATGCGTATAATGAGACCTGGAAGTGTTGTTGGTCCTCAACAGGTAGGCAATCAATGTTGTACAGACCACACAATCTAACTGTGAGCTAGCAATACATGTATCAAAAACAGTTCGATTGGGTCCGTTGGGGTGTTATCGACGCGATGAGAAAGGAAGAGGAGGATTTGGTCGAGAAGCAGCTCTTGTCAGCCGCAACAGCAGCATCTACACCACCTTTGCCTGCCAATGGAAGTGGCCCAAGTACGCCATTACCTGCTGCATCCACTTCAAGAGCCGGTATGGCAGAAACACCCGCTCCTGTTGGTCAGCCAAGAAAGACACCAGGTCCATCACGCGTTGCGGATAAGAAACCACCCGTAAATAAAGTCGACAACGTCGGTCTTAGTCATTCACCACTCAGACGACCACGCGTCAACAGAAAGAGATCATCAAGTATGCATTCAGGCATTGCTGGCGCAAAATTAGCACAAGAAGCAGCCCAAGCGATGGGAAGAGATATGACGACAAGATCATCTACTCGTGTAAACCCATTATCTACATCTGCAACAACAAGCATCTTAGAAAAAACATCATCAGACGGTTCGAACAAGTCTATACCACCAAGCTCACCTGCTAAGATTCCCATTAAAGTTACATCAGCTTCTCCAATACGTCAAAGATCGATTCGACCGCAACCACCTACGAGATCTACAACTGAAATTGTTGAAACTGGACAAAATGGTTCTCGGATGGTACCAGCTAAACGCGGTCACATCTCACCAGCTTCGTCGATTAGTTCTGTAAATTCTATGGGACGCGTGGCAAGAGCCGTAGCTGCTGATAGCTGGATTGTAGACTCACCAAAGAAGGAAACAGTTCGTAAGGTAAATGTTACTAATAGTCCAACAAAGACTGCAAATACAGATAAATTGGGAACTGGTCTGGTCAGAGGAACACCTTCATCTAGTCTAACGTCACTTTCATCAACTAAATCGTCAAATGAGAGCGCGTCTGATTTGCTCTCACCTAATACCGCTAATCTCGGCAGGACGAATGCATTACGCAGCGTCCGGAGACGTAGAAGTAGTTTAGGTGATACTGAAGTAGGTGATCGCTTGTGATTCCAGAATTTTCCCATAGCTGTGTTTTTGGTAACTCAAACAAAGAACAATAAAGAAAAAAGTATACATGCCTGTTAAGTTATTCATGGATTAAATAAATCTTTTGCTTCATTTTATATACGTTTGGTTCCCCTTATCCTTCTTATTGGCATTACTTAATTTAGGACAGACCGTCCCTCAATGACGGCGGTACCTTGACGGCGCAGTTGGATATCAAATCAGAGATCGTTCTTTTGAAATCTAGGTACCTGAGAAATGGAGTATAAAATGACTGCTTTCCTTCTTCCTTTTTGACTATTAAAGTTGCTAAGATGAAGATTTTCGCTGCTACACTCGCTGCTTCTCTCACCCTCATCGCTGGTGAGTAGTACTGTTAGTGAGATTCAAATGCTAATTAGAGTTAGCTCATCCAGGTCATCATGATCCTGTCCCTCAAGCTGCAGATGTGAAAGCACGCGCTGCTTCTGCCGCACATTGCAACGAGCACGTCGCAAAGCGTTATGAAGGAATGCGTAAAAGAGGTTCAATGAGTCTTTTCGAAAAGGCCCCAACGACCCATTTCGATAAGATTCAGAACACTACTTGTGTACTCGCTCCTACCGTAACTGAAGGTCCATACTGGATTACCGGCGAGCAAGTTCGTAATGATATCACCGAAGACCAACAAGGTAAACCACTCGTACTTGACATTGGTATCCTTGATGTCAATACTTGTGAACCACTCGAAGGTGCCTACATTGATGTATGGCATGCAAATGCCACAGGATATTACTCCGGGTATGTGTTAATTTTTCCGTGACTTATTTACTTAACTATAACCAGCTTTGAGGACTTCACTCTCGATGCTCCTTCTAAGAGACAAATGAACACACCTACTTCTAACAACACCTACCTTAGAGGTATTGCAAAGACTAACGAAGAGGGTATTGTCGAATTCAAGACTATCTTCGGTGGTTTGTGAGTATTTATTGGTTTTGCAAATTACTCTAATGGTTTATAGCTACACTGGTCGCGCTCCACATTTCCACCTCAAGGCATTCATCGACGCTGAAGAATCCGACGACGGTAGTATCACAGGTGGAGAGACAGCCTTCACCGGTCAACTTTTCTTCACTGATGAAACTGCTAACGATGTCTTCGCTGAATACCCTTACACTGAAAATGAAAACACAAGAAGTTACAACTCTGATGACACCATCCTGACAAGCGAGCAAGGCAATGGTAACAACCCAATTGTCGATTTGGTTGATATTGATGGTACATTCTATGGTATTATTACCGTTGGAATTAACGCTACTGCCACTGACCAAACCGGTTAAATGGTGACATCATAATTGTTTATCTAAAATTAGACGTGTTCACTCATGTATGCAATTCGGAAATTGTTTTACATTCTTAACTTTTTTTTCCTCGTTTGATGGCTGAAGCTCTCATTTGATCGGCATGACTACATGTCTTTGTTTGTCCAATGTGACTTTGTATGAAGAATACGTAGTTAGACCAGAACTGTTTGTGTTAATTATGGTCGTAATTCAGTCCTTGTGTGTCTTCCGAGAAGTAATTCTGCCCGTCAGTCTGAGTATACGTCAGATGAAGTTGATTTTGTAATGAAACCACTCACTTGCGTCTGCATTTAGCCAACACACCCCAGATCATTTTACATGTTATCGAGAAAGGTAAACACCTTACTACCTTGGGTTATTTTCTTTATGTAATTCATCGTCAAATTACCTCCTTCTGAATCACGTATCTCAAAACTCGCGTGTTTGAAGTTCTGAGACAGGAGACTGTGTCTTGTTAAAAAAAGTTGACTGCTCGCATAGCCATTCTCGATGACTAAATGGCCAGTATTACAGAAACGCATTAATTCCTCTTCTCGCTACATCTTACAGAACTTTATACTTGGAAGAATCCCACGGTTTCAAAATTGCAAAATCGTTGAACAAGGCGATTTGGTAATTCCTCCACAGTTGTTGTATTACAAGCATGTAAATATCTAAACATTTAATTAATATTAACATATTGTGTACTCGAAGATGACAAATAATACTCGGAAATTCCTAGTTTTATAACCATAATGCATTTAAAATTTGACTTCTATAATTCCTCGTTTAGTTCGAGCATCACCGGTAGGTGATCTGATGCGTAGATCTCATACCGTATGTCACAGGCTACTTTATGTGAGAATTCACCTTCCTTTTATAGTAATTAATTAAACACACCTGCTACTTTATCAATGAGGCGCTCATCGATAATAAATGTATCCAGTCTCCATCCAATACTGGCACCTCTGCCGCCTATTCTCATTGAATAGAAGGTATATTCCCCTTGCTCGTCCCATCCATGGGTATGACGCCATGCATCGTAATGTTTTCTACGCTTGCTATCCATATCAGCATCACTTATGTCTTTCATCACATCCTGATCATTGAGGATTCGTTTAAGTGAACGACGTTCAGCGAGGGTTGTGCCAGCACTAACACCCCACGTTCCACCGCGAGGATGCATATCATATGATACGGCCGTAGTGCTTTATCGAACTATATCAGTCAAGCGGTAAAAAGAAAAGCAAGACTGACTTGAGATCACCACACCATATGACCGACTTAGAATCTCCCAGCTGATTAATCCATGCAAAAAGTGCATCATCCCATGTTTGACGTTGGGATTTATCGTGCTGTGGATAGATCAGTCGTGATTAGGTACAATCTGTGGGTAACTCGCCATCAAAGCCGAATTCGGAACGTAAGTGCCGATAAGGAATGTATTTTCAAACTCTAAAGTAACGATTCTACCCTTGGTTGATTGTGTGTCCTCATGCGTTGGCAGTGATAGCCATTTATTCAATGGTTTCACTTTCGAGAGAATTGCACAACCGGCATAACCTTTTTTAAGCGAATTAGACCAGCTCTGATAGGGAAATTGGGCACGCAAGAGTAGATTACCGGGTGCCTCTGCCGTCTGATGACGTCGTTAATTGAATTAATAAATGCCAATGGGTGAAAGACGGGCCTTAGTTTCAGAGAGAATGAGAATATCAGGCTTTTCGGCTTTGATGTACCTCATAAACCCCTTTTTATTAGTCAGTGTTGTGTATGCATAGAAATGCGTTCAAACCTTCTTAAGAATGCTCTGATAAGAGACGATATTCCACGCGACCAACTTGGTTGATTGCGGATAGAGCTTCTCTGGTAGTTTTATTATCTGCGGGATTGAACCGTTCTTTGAGTATTTAGACATGGACGTAGAGGTGATAGTCGCTAGTGATAGATCTCTATATATCGACGGAGATTATAATTAGAAAATGAATATGACTCCTGAAGATATTTCACAGCTTATCAATTTACGCAGTGACTATTTAAAGTTCAAATAAAGACCCATTATGCGTGATCTGCAAGCAACGTCATCATCTATGCAGCGACAACACAGTCGGCGTCGCGTAGATCTATATAAATAGATAAATTTAAAATACTTTTATTCTAATAAGTCATACGCTCTTGATATTCGCTACCCGAATATCTCATGGAATGCTTGACATTAATATACGTCAAAACACTCTCGTTCGCCGCAAGCAACCTTTCACCTTTACTACGATGCCAATTCAACACTCAACTGAACTAACGCTTACAAAATCACTACAGCCAAAGTTATCACAAAACAGCAAGAGACTCAAGCGTCGATCTTCATCTGAATTGATAACGAACGATGTCGCTGTTCCAACAAAACAACAGAAGATTAGTCATGAATCTATAGACCCTTTCATTGATATAACGAGGTTAAGAATCCCATCAACACCCCTGGGTTGTCTTTCCCCTGGTGCATCATTCAAGGGTATACAAAGATCTGGCTGGCAGAGCTATCACGTTAAAGTTGACATACAAGACGTTAGCATAACAAACTCTCAAGCATCCGGTTATCTCACGATCGACGGTTTGACCAGAAATCAGCCAACTATAACAACATTTTTCACAGCTGAGATAATCGGCAATAAGTATGGATTTAGAACAAGTAAATATGATGCAACAGCTTCTGATGACCTTAGACATTGGTCGAAATTTGAAGCTTTCAAACGTATAACGAAGAAAGACGACAACAAGATGACATACGATTTATTAAAGGATTTCACCCACACAAGAGCAATATTCATGAGATGGAAAGAGCATTTTTGCGTACCTGATTCATCAATAAAGGACATTCCAGGTGCTAGCTTCGATGGTTTTTATTATGTTTGTATTGATCTCGATTGTCCACCTACGTCGTTATCAAATTGCCATCCAAGTGTACCATCTTCAGGTCCTCACTTATCTGGTTATTACTTCCGTGCGTTTATATTCCCACACGTGATTACATTTACTAATAACCCCAATAGACCCACATTCTGAACCTTTTCAAGAATTGAATTTGAGAGAACTTCCAAAAACTACTTCAGATACTTTCGAATTCCGTTAAGAGTGTTAGAATTTTAGAAACAGAGCACATTCTGACATCATCACCTCCACTCAAATACTTGCATTTGTCAATTGTATAACAGATCTTAACTTATCTAGAACATGTATAATCAAGAGCATACTAAAATAAATGAAAATATGCATTATAATTTACATTAAAAAGATAGATTGAAATCTTAAGAATGTCTTCTGATAGAATGTTAAATTCTCATCTGTACAGACTAAATCATTGGAGAGACTACTGGAAGAGAAATCTTCGAAGTTCTCATTTGAGCGCGTAGGTGCAAAGTAGAACCCAGCCGTTAGAACCAAATAGCTAAGAATGAGGATTGTACCTCTGTAATAGTTGCTTCTACTCTCTGTAAGCATATATGTTAATAGGAAGACAGCAAAGATGATAGCGATTGCATCCCATCTTGGGAATATCAAGACGAAGACGTTTGAAGGGGGCGTATCAACGTTTGTTGTTAGTGCTGAAAATAGTACCATTGCTGGAATTTGTAGTAAACAAACTTGCAAGGCGTAAGCTGAAGAAATTTCCATAGATAGTGCAATGTTCCCGTTAATTGCGAATGACATCGCATTCATGAATTCTGTTGTATTTGGTACGAGCGCGAAAAGTGAAATACCCAAGAATTTCTCCGGGATAGTTGCACCTTCTAACACAACATCTACTTCATCGACCAAAATCTCAGCGATTGCCGCATAAAGAAGCGTACAAGTGAGCAAAACTGTCGAAGATGTCGTTCTGCTCCATTCTGGCGCTTCATGTCCGCCGTGGTCTTCATGTGGTTGGACTGTTGATGGTGGTGCACCTCCTAATGAGCCTTCTGGTACCGATTGGGCCATGCTTGGTGGTCTAGTTGGGTCCTCTGCTACAATCGCCCTAGAGAAATCTTCACCAGCCATACTTGAAGGCATTTGGATTAGGGTCGGTTGTGAGCCTCTCATTTGGATGTTGTTCGCCGATGCCTGCATGTGTAACTGTGGTGCCGGTTTCTGAAGTGTTGTTGATGCAGGTCTAGCCGTGGATGCCTTCTTCGGTGTCTGTGGAGGCTCATTCGTTGTTGGTAAGCCACCCTTTTTGAAGAAAGATGCGCGGTGATGTGGGTGAATTGCTGAAACATGTGATGGTGTATTCTGGACGCCTTCCATTTGCTGCATCAATTGTTGTGGATTTTGCCAGATTTGTGAAGCATGTGTGCGGAGCGAGAACCACAAACCAACTAAATAGCTCTTTATGATGTGAGAACTTTTCGATAAATCATGAAGTTACTTACCAGGACGAGAACAGTTGCACAAAAATACATAAGATGCTTAACATTTCCTTGATAAAATGGATCCGTGTGCGGGTCAACATGCTGATAAAAGCATCGTTTACAGCTCCATGGTTTATCCAATGGTATACTCTTTGGGCAACCCTTGCAGACTAGCTGAGAACTACCGTAGGTCTGATAAAACAGTGTTGGTGTAAGAGTGCCAATAATGGCCATAATCAACATCGTCGAAGTGACACCAGCGGCTTTGGCATTGAATCTGAGTTCTTTTCTACGAAATGCTCCCGCACACATAGATACACCAGGCATGAGCAATACACCTGCCAAGACGGAACCGACTAGTGAACCTTCAACCAAACTAGACTTGGAATCCATAAGTGCGAATGAATAGATAAGTATTTCAATAAGTGAACCAAACGTCGCATTAATGACGCTTCCCACGCCTATACTTGACTGAGCAGAAATAGATGCTACAGCCATACCGATGAAATACGACAATGGAATGACTGATGCTAATGATAAAACAAATAAGAGAACTCTCGATGTCAATAATGCTAAAATACCGGTTGTTATTCCCTTTCTTTCGACATATGGTTGCAAGAGATATGCATCCAATATGACGAGGAAAACTAAAGGCATGAGATTGACGAAGAAGATGTTGACACCACCAACTGTAAACTTGTAATAGCGAGTACTACCGGCATTGTAAACGCAAAGCAATACTGTGGAAGTTTCGCCATGTCTAGATGGTGGAAGTGACTGACCAGCTTTGAGTTTTGGGACGGTAAACCTGTTAGTCTGTTCTTCTTCATTATCTTGATTAGCAGCAGGTACTAAAACCTTTGGTGCCGGTCTAAACCTAATTTGAGTTGGTGATGTGTAGAGGTATCCAATTAATTCGTAAAGTAATTTGCCCATAGGTATAGGTATGACTGTGAAAAATGACAGTGCAGATACGATAAGCAGTGGTGGTGAGAGTATGCAGACTAAGACCGTGTAATAAACCCATTTGGAGAGGGAGAGCTTAGACTCGGATTCTGGCAACCTTTTGTGCTGATTTATGTTCTGGAAGACAGCACCATAGCTGGACAAGCGCCCTGACCTTTGTGGTGATAAAAGTGAGGTGTTCTCATTATTCTGAGAGGTAGTCTGGCGTGGTGTTTCGTCGAGGTTTTCTTCGTCTTCAGATTCGGGATCGCGACCAGCACCTTCGACGTACTTGCCTCCAAATGGCCAGGAAATGTACCAAGCGAGATCATATAGTAGAGTTACCCATAAGCTTTCAGATTTTGACCTTTCGAATAAGAATAAAACAGCTACTGAAAAATAGCACAAGAGGGAGAGCCACCAACCAGCTAATATAAACCAGGCTATATTAGCGAGTGTAAAGCTGCTAGGGTGCGATGTAGGCTCGGAATGGAGCGCGTTGTCTGCTGCCACGGTCACACTCCTCGATTTCTTGTAAAGAGCGGGTTTCCAGATGGGTAGACCGAATGGGTGTTCGATATTGATGGCCTGTATTTATTAGCCTCGCTGTAATTCGTACAAGTTAGTGACTTACATTCTGTCTATCCTTCAGGGTAAGCTCATGGCTAGGTACTTCGTCATCCGGCTGATCAGGCTCATCATTTGGTTGTCTGTACTCCTCAGAGGATGTCTCCTCGTCTGGCTGCTCTGTTGTGCTGTGTCTTAGCGTGGATTTTGAAGGCTGACGGTGGGTCTGTTTGCTTGGCGTGCGTGATCGTCTAACATCCTCCTGGCTGTCGTCTGCAATGCTATAGCTGGACTGCCGGGAGTGCCGTGGTGGTACTGACGACGATCTGTCCGTCATCGCCGTTTTGATAGAACGTAGACTTTTCATTCAACAAGATAAATTAAAGCAAAAAAATACAAAAATTAATTGTTCAGCTAAGCACTTTTTTCGCGCCTCTTCTTTTTGTACCTGTTTGCCTGCGTCTGGCTGCACATTCTTCACATATCCAGTTCCCACTTGGGGGCTTATCGAGACCAACGCAACCAATGTGGAACCATTCTCGCTGACATTGCTCGTCATCACAACCAATCATCTGGCCGTAGGATACACCATTACAGTAGCAATACCTCGCTTCATCAGCATCATTATCACCTCCAGCACCAGGGTTGTCAATGTCGTCATAGGATGGCTCCTGAGCATAATTATACCCATTGGTGGTTTCTGCCATCCTAGGTACTGGCTGGTATGTCTGCTGCTGTACTACGTAATTAGGCTGCACTTGAGGTATCTGGGCATACTGATATGGTGATGGTGGTGGAGAATACAGTAATTGTCCATTATTAGGGCGTCTTTGCGATGTTTTCTCGATCTGTCTGACAGTTGTTGCTTTATTACCGTAGTACTCTGATGGATTCGGGGAATTACTGATAGGGGAGTCGTTTCTAGAATATTATTAGAGGAAATATTACTGATTTGTTTACTACGTACCTTCTCTGACCAATTCCACCTCGTGGACCAGCCCCAGATATTGTAGGCACTCTCCGACTAGATACTTTGTTCGAAGTCTGCTGATTCATAGCTGAACTAAGCGGACGCTTGCGTGACTCGCCATACAAACTTCCTGGTGGTGGTTGGAGAGCGCGCCGCCGTCCATTAATCGCATTCGGACTGATGGTGAGCATCGCACGCGCAAAGAGTCTCTGCAAATTCGTCCCAGAAGGCGGGAATAATGGAGCTGGAGGAAATAGACTAGGATCGTGTAGGAGAAAGTGTAGGAGCACTTGGTCCGTGTATTCGGTGTGTGCGAGCATCGTTTCGCAAGCAGCAGTACCGAGCTTGATTTTTTCTTCCTGGTTGAGTTTATACTGCTTGATAGTGTCGCTTACGTCTCTGAGTGCAAGAAAACGCTCTTTGGGTGATAGCGACTCGTCTTCTAAGGCTAAGGTGAGCTTATTCAGCTGCGTGATAGTCTGATCAGCAGAGTCTAGAGTTTGTAAGTAAAACCATTAGTGCAGGCTATAAGCTACTCACTCGAGAGATTTGCGTCGAGTTCACGCATCTCGTGGAAATGCCGACTGAGCTCTATCGGCAGAGCATCAAGGGTGTCTACATAAGTATTGAGAAGGTTGAGAGAATGTAGCTCGTGCGTGCTGGGGCCTGCACTCGTCGACGCCATGGTGGTAGCTGTTGAAGAAGTAACAGCATAGTAGAGGATAAAATAGCTGACTCTCGCGATAGTACCAGATGGAATAAATAAAATAGAGTGTACATATTCCGAAAGTACGATAATCAGCTAGCCGAGAATGAATCATGTGAAATCCTCTCTACCAGGAATGAAGAGATGTATTCTAGGAGCCATTATAGGAAATACAACGTATCAGACAGCTGGAAATGGCTCGAAAAGAGTAATCACGTTGATATGATTCCTACGTCAATTAGACGTAAGTAGCTAGCAAATGACAGTCTATCCGATAGTTGGAAGACACCGAAATGTGCAGAATACAGGATATTACACGTTTCCCATTCGGTTTCTTTCCTTTTTCACTTCCGTAACACTCGTGTTCCTCTCTCTTAGCAACTTCATCTTTTCACAATAGAAAATGGTATACACACTCATCGTACACATGAAAGCCAAGCCAGAGACCGTTGAGGAGGTCAAGGCTAAGCTTCACGAAGCCTCACGTATCTACCGCCAAGTGAGTACACTTCACACCCTTTAATACGCTCACACTGTCTAGGACAAGGAAACAATCGACTGGCACGTCATGCAAGATCCTAAGGACGCAACCAAGTTTGCTGTCGTTGAGCGTTACGAACAGGAATCCAGCCGTAGGTAGAGCCTCCCCGCGGAACACCGACTGACTTGCCGCAGAACACTACCACTTGACAAACCCATACTGGAAGACATTCGACCCATATGTCGTACCACGCTTAGCTGAGGAGATGCAATTGAGCAGATTCGAGGAATTCTAAACGCTTGTATAATCCATAGACATCTCGATTTAACATGCAATGCTTATTTATGTGACAAAAGATAAAATAAACTGTTCCAGAAAATGTGAATTGTTCGAAATATAAATTATTTTGCATTACTAATTGCTGTTAGCCATGTATCTTAATCATCGCAGGGTCACTCACAAGACTATTTAGCTGTTCGTTTTTCAGGCATCGGATGAGCCCCTTCTGTATTGGTATGACGTTGTATTCCATGGCCATATACTCGTCAATGATGGTTTGGAACGTACGTGGCTGCTTCTTCTCATTTCTTTCTCCGGTAATTCATCTTCCTTGACACGCCCATGCGCATTTTCCTTCGTAACTGCTGTAGTTGCTGACTTTCCGAGTGATCTCACAAATGATGGATGTCCTTCGTTGATAGAACTGATGCGGGATGCTCTTCTACTTTGCGTCATGGAAAAAACTGGTGACTTTTCAGGAGACATCGCCCGTGAGTATGGTCGTATTGTGTCCACTTCAGCGTCATAAGAGTTTTTAATTGTGTTTGTTGAACTTCCTGACATAGATCTGTTGTGATTCGAGAGATAAGTGCTACGTGGACGGTATCCCAAACTTGGCGTGCGATCGTTTAAAGGAGAAGGTGTCGGATTGGAGAACAAGTTTGAGCGTCTGATATCAAGACTTGTGCTATTTGGTCGATGTGATCGTATACCATCTAAGCGAGTTCTAAAGGATACGTCTTGTGGTGCATACGTGCTAACGCTGGATGCTCTGCCGTGACTGGCGGCTTTCGTTGGACTCTGGGAGCCATTTAGATCCCTGACTAATCTAGACATGCCTACCAGAGTGTCAGTCAAATCTCTGACAAGATCGTCTGCTGCTCTTTGAGCATCTTTAGCGTGATTGTGGAGTGCGCGACAGTCCTCGACGTTTTCTGGATTTGAAAATAGTGTGTTGTCAGTCTCAGCTCTGAGCAAAAATTCTAAAGCTTGGGCATGAAGTTTGTGGATATGTTCTGACGCTTTGGACATGTTCTTGACTGACATGTTCGCGCTCTTCTCCGTTTCTTCAGAGGATTGTAAATCCAAACGTGAGAGTCCCATTTGGAGGGATTTCAAAGAGTTTGACAGGGTATCCAATCGTTTGGAAGATGCCGGAGTGAGTTTTGTAGGTGAACGCAAAACCTCGTGGTTTTCTAACAACGGGGACCTATTCTGGGAACGTGATAATGGTACTGGTCGTTTTGGCGAGAGGTCTAGGGCGGATTGTGACCTCAGGTGACGCGATGAACGACTTGCACCGCGCTTTAGCTCAGGACGATAGTTTTGAGGCGACCACATGCTATCAGCCGTTGAAGAAAATGCCATCGCGGTGGCTGGTCTAAACTCGGAACTGCCAAGTGAAGGTCTGTTATTGAAGCGAGATGATCGCAAAATATCGTCCCGTGCACCTTCCAAAGAAGTAGATGTACTGTGACGGATTGGACGCGAACTGAATGTGGGTGTATGTCCATTATCTAGATCATTAAGCGAAGAAACGACTTGTCGCTTGTAATTTGATGACGTAGAGGGTGGTAGAGGAGTGTGCGAGGTCGCCGTGACTGGGAATGGTTGGAAGCTGTCTGTGACTGTTGTGCCAATGCTGGTACGGTTTGTGATACGACTAGACGGCCTTGCCCTTTCCGGGCTTTCTATGGAAGTACGCGATGCGACTGAATTTGAGCGAGTTTTCGATATTCTCGATGAGGGGGAATCTTGATCAAAGAGCTCCTGAGGTATCCTGCTCCTTCTTTTATATCCACTGCTCCTGCTACCGTCGTCATCGCCCAATCTGGGGCTGTTTCCACGACGGGAGCGGGCATAGTTGGAGATACTCAGGTGGTTAGATGCAACTGCTTGTGCATTCGCCTTGGAGCGTAAATCCAAGTTTGAGCGTGCAGCTGACGATGTTCTGGATGAAGTAACTGAAGCTGATAAAGGCGAGGGTGAGAAAGGGGAAGAAGCATGGTTGTAGGATGCTCTAGAGGGTGTCCGAGACGGCGTACTATTTGCGAGCGCCCGCGCTCTCTCTAGTACCTAAAACGCGTTAGTGGGTAGTCTCAAACGCGTAAATAGACCGACTTGGTTGTTGCGTTCGACTAGATTGTCTATTTTATTTGTTGGGTTATCAGTGGAGATTTTTAAAGGATTTTTAAATTTATTTGTCTCTCCGAATTTTGTATTCATTTCATCTGGTCCTCGTAGTTCGAATAGAAGAGTGCTCGCTCGCTTGACCATCAACACTCATAATTCAAAAATAAGAGATGAGTGCATCGGGGCAGGAGATCTTGCTCAACATTGCACAGTGGCTAGATCAAGATATCTCAATAGACAGGATCTCTGATCTATCTCTCGTTTTACCAGTACACTCAGAACTTACACAGTACGTTGTTCAGTCTAGAGATGTCGATAAAAATGCTAACCATATTCTGTAGTTTGACTCAGATTTACTTGGAATCTTGCGAATCTCCTATCAATTTTGATAAACTGCAACCAACGCCTGAATTGCAGAAGATTTTGCTCGCTATTTGGAGATTCACGCAATGCGATCCTGGATTAGTCAAACACTGGCAGTTGCTCCCCCTTATTCACGTAATTAGCACACACGAAGACCAGGCAGTTAGGCTTCTCTCAACTTGGATTATCACTAGCATTTACGATCTCTCTATAAAATCTAGGAACGTCTTACTTGGAAAATTCGTTGATTTCTCTAAGGTCATCCCCCTCAGAGATGGCTCTTCCCTCAGAGAAGACGGTCAATTGGGAGATAATGTCGTTGACGCTAGAAATTTATTATTAATCGAAGAAGCACGTATTAGCAACTACAAACAGTCATTAAAATGTACATCAGATATTAGCATCGACACAACCAATAACTTATCACTTCTTGCATCAAACGTTCTCATTTCTAGACAATCAAAACATGCACCTCAATCTAATTATATACCTACACCCGCACTCGAGTCCTCATTGATCGATTTCTCGATAGCGTACTCAACTAGGCTCCCAACTATTCTTTCCTCCCCACCTTCATCCGGAAAGTCTACGATCATCAACCACCTCTCATCCGTTGTTCATCCACCGACCACCACACACCCCCACATCCTCACCATTCACGCTGCCGATCCTTCCTTGGATCCTAAAGCCTTGCTAGGATCTTACGTTTCCACTCCTCAAGGTACATTTGCATATGTCGAGGGCGCGCTCGTAAAAGCTGTTCGAAGCGGTATGTGGGTTGTCATCAGGGATATCGACCGAGCATCACAAGACTTCATGTCAATCATCTCAAAACTCGCTCAATCACTCGGTCCAACCAAGAAATTAGCCGCTAGAGCTGTGCTATCCATCCCTGGTCGCAATTCAGTCACCGCGCATCCAGATTTCAGACTGATGGCTACAAAATCTACAACCCTTCAATCAAGTTTCCTCGGTTACTCACATTGGTTTGAAGTCAACATACCTGAGCCATCAATAGAGGATGTTACGACAATTGTAGCCGGTACATTCCCTAAATTATCAGACGTTGCTAGTAATTTTGTCGGCGTTTGGCAAACGGCTAAGGAAGCAGCAAAGATTATGAGAACGGATATCAAATCAGGCGCAGAAAGACCACTTGTTTTGAGAGATCTCTTCAGATGGGTGAGGAGAATAGAAAAGCTTTTTGAAGAAGTCAACATACATCCGAAAACAATTGACGATCTCACTCGTAATCCTATAGTACAAGAGGAGATACTGATTGAAGCAATTGATGTCTTCTACGCACATAAACCAGCTCAACCTGCGATCGCCGTGCTTGAGACTTTAGGCGATCAATTACATGTGAATTCAGAGCGTATAAAGTGGATAGCAAACAGCAGATCTGCTGACTACAAACAGTCAGAAAGCACTTCTAATATTACAATCGGTCGTACACAGCTTAAGGCAGCTTCTGCGATGTCGCTTGCTAACAAGTCAAAGTCAACGTTTGCACTGACAAAACCATCACTCAACCTCATGGAAAAGATCGCAGTTGGTGTATCACATTCAGAACCTTTACTGTTAGTTGGTGAAACTGGTACAGGTAAGACAACAATGGTGTCCTATTTGGCGAAGCACTTGAACAGAAAATTGGTATCTCTCAACTTGTCTCATCAAACTGAAGCTAGTGATCTTCTCGGTTCTTTCAGACCTCTTGATCCACGTGCAGCTGCTGTTGATGTGTGGTCAACGTACGAGGAACTTTTCAATGCAACATTCGACACGACAAAGAACAAGGCTTTCACATCAGCGATCAGAAAAAGCTACGTTAATGGGAAGTGGGAGAAATTATCCCGTGGATGGCAAGAAGCTACAAAGATGGCCCGCATAAAATTATCTAAAGGTCTCGCGAAAGAGGAAAGCAGCACCGAGTCACCGCGGAAGAAGCGCAAGACGAATGATCATTCGGATATCAAAGTTTTGTCTCAATCTTGGGATGGATTTGAGAACAAAGTTAATGATTTTATTGTGCAACACGTGAACAATCTCGGCGGGAAGGCTCGATTCGTCTTCTCGTTTGTAGAAGGTCCATTAGTAACTGCTTTGAGAAGGGGCGATTGGATTTTGCTTGACGAAGTTAACTTAGCTTCACCAGAGACTTTGGAATGTCTCTCGTCCCTCGTTGCATCCCCAAACTCATCCATTGTTCTCACCGAGCGTGGTGATCTTGAAGCTATCCCGCGTCATCCAGATTTTAGGATATTTGCCTGCATGTACGTAATTATAGGAAACTTTTGAGGTTTACTCACAATATTCTAGGAATCCAGCTACCGATGTCGGAAAGCGTAATTTACCTCAGAATTTACGCGAGAAGTTTACCGAAATATACTCCCCAGCACCAGATAACGACAAAGACGCGCTTGTTTCTATCGTAGATAAGTACATTGGTCAATTAAGCGCCGGTGATAAAGGTGTTGTAATGGACGTCGCAGAGTTATACCATACAACCAAGATGTTGGCAGAAGCTCATGAAATTGCCGACGGTGCAAATCAGAGACCACATTATTCCATGCGTACACTTGCGCGCGCGTTGTCGTTCGCTGCAACAGTCACACCTATTTACGGGTTGCGTCGGTCATTATGGGAGGGTTGGATTATGGCATTTACGATGCCTCTATCTGAGAAGAGCGCAAATGTCGTCAAAGCACTGGCTGAGAAGCATATTGTGAACCGTGCGAAAAATCCTCGCACAGTTTTGAACTCAGCACCACCAAAACCAACATCTGACGATTACCTAGGTCTTGGTAGCTTCTGGTTAGAGCGTGGTCCTCTGCCACTCGAAGTCGATGAAGGATACATTCTCACCCCATCAGTGCAAGCTAAGCTGATTGATCTTGCACGCGTCGTCCTCACACGTCGATTCCCTGTCCTTATCCAAGGTCCTACTTCAGCCGGTAAAACCAGTGCTGTTGAATACCTCGCTAAGCGCACCGGGCATTCCTTTGTCCGTATTAACAACCACGAGCACACTGATCTCCAGGAATACCTCGGTACATATGTCTCAGACCCTGATACGGGAAAATTCGAATTCCAAGAGGGTGTTCTCGTCCGTGCGTTAAGAAATGGTGATTGGATCGTCCTCGATGAACTCAACCTTGCCCCAACGGATGTTTTGGAAGCACTGAACAGATTGTTGGATGATAACAGAGAACTTGTCATACCAGAAACTGGTGAAGTCGTTAAACCACATCCTCACTTTATGTTGTTTGCAACACAAAATCCTCCGGGGTTGTATGCAGGTCGTAAAGTTCTTTCTCGTGCATTCAGGAATAGATTCCTCGAAGTACACTTCGACGATGTTCCTCAAGATGAACTTGAAACGATTCTTTGCCAGCGCTGTAAGATCGCTCCATCATACGCGAACAAGATTGTAGCTGTTTTCCGCGAACTCCAGCGCAGAAGACAAGCTGAGAGAGTCTTTGAGACTAAACAGAGTTTCGCAACGCTTAGAGACCTCTTTAGATGGGCTAAGAGGGATGTCATCGGATACCAACAACTAGCAGAGAATGGTTACATGCTCCTAGCCGAGCGTGCTCGTAGACCTGATGATAAGGTGGTCGTCAAAGAGGTTGTCCAGGATGTCATGAAGGTCACTATCGACACCGAAAATCTTTACAATTTGTCAGAAAGCGATATGACAGAGAAGCTCGGATGTGTGTTGAAAGAAGATGCAGGAATGGTATGGACAAAAGCAGCAAAGAGATTGTTTATCCTAGTAGCCATGGCGTTGAAATACGACGAGCCAGTGTTATTGGTCGGTGACACAGGTACTGGTAAGACATCTGTATGTCAAGTACTCGCAGCCGCACTCAACCAGCGTCTTCGTGATATTTCATGTCACGAAAATATAGAAACGGCTGATATCCTTGGTGGACAGCGTCCAATTCGTAATAGAGCTGCTCTCCAATCGCAGATAATCACGGATGCAAGAGAGTTGCTTGGTGAAGGAGCAGGCGAAGATGTTGACGAAATCAGTAATGCACTTAATGAAGCTCGACGCGATCAGGATGCATCACAAGATAAAGTCGATAAGATTGTTGATCTCCAATCTAAAATCAAGCATGCAACAGCACTTTTTGAATGGCATGACGGTCCTCTCGTTGAAGCCATGCGCAATGGTGATCTCCTACTGATGGATGAGATATCGCTGGCAGATGACGCCGTTCTCGAACGTCTCAACTCTGTCCTCGAACCATCTCGTTCTCTCGTATTGGCTGAACGAGGTGGAAAGGATATTGAGCAACTTCAAGTAACTGCATCAACTGGCTTCCAGATTATCGCTACTATGAATCCTGGAGGTGATTTCGGTAAAAAGGAACTCTCGCCAGCCCTTCGTAACCGTTTCACAGAGATTTGGGTACCGGCTATTGATGATCACGATGATCTGGAGATGATTATCAAGCGTTCGTGGAACAATTCAAGCTTAGATGAGTTGGCACCAAAGATGCTCGAATTCGTTGCATGGTTTACTCATCACAACTTCGGTGGTGGTGGTATTTCAACCACTAGTATCGGTTTACGTGATTTGATTGCATGGGCTAAGTTCCTTGATTATGTTACGAAGTGGCTCGACCCTCAACAGGCATTTGTGTAGGTATCGCATTCATTTTTAATTTCTTAACCTAACTTTTACAGACATGGTGCTGCATTGTCGATATTTGACGGACTTCACTTTCATGCTCAAGAGAAATGCCTTGAGAAGGCTATTTCTAGCATTGGGGCTTCTTCAGATGTCATCTCGTTGCAATCAAGTGTTTCTGATACCAGCGAATCATTCTCTATTGGTCCGTTCAGTGTCACCAAAGGCAATTTCGAGACATCAAACAAAGGCTTCAGTTTTATGGCTCCTACGACTCGTCTCAATGGAATGAAAGTCTTACGTGCACTTCAAGTTCCAAAGCCAATTTTGTTAGAAGGTAGTCCAGGTGTTGGTAAAACCAGTCTGATCGCGGCTCTTGCCGATTCAACCAGTAGACATCTCGTCCGTATCAACTTATCAGACCAGACGGATTTGATGGACTTGTTCGGCTCAGATCTGCCTGTAGAAGGAGGAAAGCCTGGAGAATTTGCCTGGCGGGATGCCGCATTCTTGAGCGCTATGCAGGAAGGTCACTGGGTTCTATTGGATGAAATGAACTTGGCTTCACAATCCGTACTTGAAGGTCTTAATGCTGTTCTTGACCACCGTGGTTCGGTGTTCTTGCCCGAACTTGGTAGACACTTCAACAAACATCCTTCATTCCGTGTGTTCGCAGCCCAGAATCCTTTGCAACAAGGTGGTGGTCGTAAAGGTCTTCCTCAATCCTTCTTGAATAGATTTTCAAAAGTTTACGTTCAAGAACTGACAGCAGAGGACCTTCTGATTATTTGCCAGCAGCTCTACCCATCTTATCCAAAGGACATACTTGCCAAGATGATCGAGTTCAATAGTCGTTTGGAAGTGGAAATAGTACATAAGCGTGCGTTTGGTCGTGATGGTGCGCCATGGGAATTTAACCTCAGAGACATCCTCCGCTGGCTCCAATTGTTGCATATTCCATCATCCGTCGAGAAGTCAGAAAGAAAGCCAAGTGATTACTTATATAGTATCTATCTCAGTCGTTTGAGGACGGACTACGATAGACAGTCGGCAGCAAACCTCTTCAAATCAATCTTCAATGAGCCATTCTCACTCAGCAGACCACCATATCTCATTTCAGATAGCGAAGTACAGATTGGAAATGCGCACATCGCTCGTGGTGATAAGTACACTACGGCAGTATCACCTACGATCACCTTACAATCACATTTACATGCGCTTCAGACCCTCACTCGTACGTTTGATATGGGCTGGTTAGCCATAGTCGTGGGTCAAGCAGCCACCGGTAAGACAAGTCTTGCTAGACACTTTGCTGCTCTTTCCGGACGTAAGTTACATGAATTTGATATGAATGCTGGTGTGGACACGATGGAATTATTGGGATCTTTCGAGCAAGCAGATGCCACACGCATTATCCAGAACGTGCTCAATATACTTTTGGAGGATCTCGATCAACATCTCAACATAAACGTCAATGAACAGCAATTTATGATCATTGACACTAACAGAAACATTGTAAAGGCAGCACAAATTGAATTCGCGAAGAATGGTAATAAAGCAATTGAAGTCATCAATGAGAGTGTCGCAAAGGTCTTCCAATCTCAAGTTGGACTGAGCCCTCAAACATTCGAGCTTGTGAACAAGCTTCTGAAAGATTACAACGACCAGTCCAGCCAGTCGGAAGCAGGAAGATTCGAGTGGGTTGACGGGGTTCTTTTGCGTGCTATGAAGAATGGTGATTGGTTGCTTATCGATGATGCCAACCTCTGTAGTCCTTCAGTACTTGATAGATTGAATTCTCTTTTCGAGACAAATGGTAGTCTCGTTTTGAGTGAACGTGGTATGGTCAACAACCAAATTCAAACCATCAAACCACATCCAGACTTCAGAATGATCATGACTTTAGATCCTCGTCATGGTGAACTCTCGAGAGCTATGAGGAATCGTGGTATCGAAATTTTTCTCTCACCACCAACTACATTAGACAAGGAGTCAATAAGGTCTATGGCAAGGATTGGAAGTTCACCAGACTTATCGTTGATGGAAAATGCTGTAAATGCACAGAAAGTTTCTAGAGGTTTAGTCGCACAGGAGAAACAAGTTTATTTCAAACCTTGGGTCAATATCAGTGCTGTTGATCCTGACGTCGAGGCAATCTCTAAGTCTGCACATGCACTTTCCTGTGGTCTCGACAAAGTCAGTATCGATGCTGGTCTTTTGCAGCTTGTGAGAACTCTGAGTCTTCACAGGCTTAAGAGTAGCACTGTGGCCTTGCAATTGCTCAAGAACGAAAAGCCAGATAGACTTGTAGAAGTAATTGACAAGGTTGTACAGTCATCATTTGCACAAAGTCGAGGAGTCAATTCAAGTATGGTAAGTAACTAGCACAGCATATGACCAGTACACTAACCCTATAAAGCCAATCAATACACTCGCGTTTGATTACGGTCTTAGCGACGATGAAGCACTTTACATTGGCTATGTTGTAGATATGTGTACGAGGATGGTTATTGCAAGTGTTGATTGGGAGTGGCGCAAGAAGTTTGCTTCTCGAGTAAATCCTAAAACGTTAACAATACTAGATCGTGCTGCTCTTATTCAAGCTAAAAAGAATGTGCCTTCAAACACCCCTGAAAATGTCAACGAATTGGGTCTAGTTCTTCAGCGCCAAAAGCAACTCGGAAACATTATCGAGAGTTTCTCTACGACCCGTGTAGACCTCAACACTCTCAAGTCATTTGAGCGTCTTGTTGATCTTCACATGGAGCTTGAGAAGACAGCAGATGACATTCATTTCGATTATTCAGCTATGCAAGTAGTACTGGAGATGATACGTGAAACTTTGACTCAAGTAGATGCGCCTGATCAGATTGAGGCTATTGATGCTCTTGCTACAACTGTTGAAATGAAGAGCGGACAAGGTCTCAACGAAATCTGGTCATCTTTACTCCCAGATATTCGTGATGGTCGTGTCGATGAGTTAATTAAGGGTCTCAAATCCTACAGCAAGAATTTGAAGCCTGAAATGAGGGATTCATTTGTTGATATATTTGCCTCACTTGGTCTTTCAGACATTGCCGAAAATGTCTATGCTTTAGCCGATGATTTACTAAAAGAGCTCTCTTCAATATCTGGAAAGCCGAAGGCTCTTGATGACACTCGCAAGGATGCTGTCAATGCCGCTTTTGATGTCGCACTTGAAACTTCAATGATCGACTCACCACATATGTTCCAAATCACCACTACGGCATTGCTTAAGCGCTTGTCACAAGACCTTCATGTAGATCCACTCTCAATAATAGGTTTGAAGCAAGCAGTCTGGGTGATGCAGGTTAAACCAGGCAAAGTCAGCTCACCTATCTATTTGAATATGCTCATATCATGGATGGCTCGTACGTGGTCGCTTCAGGATGTAAGTTTAACATGGGTATGATGGTAGATTATAAACTGACTTCAAATAGGGTCACTTTTCGGGTCCTGCTGACTTACTCAGACCACTTACACTCCGTGCGATTGCTGAAAGGTGCTCTCGTAACAAGAAGAGGTCTGTAAAGGACATTGGAACAATTCATCAAAATCTTCACAAAGATGCCAAGGCATTAGCGCTCAACTCTGCTTCATACGATAAACCTCGTCAATTGGTTTTGAAAAATGTATTGGTTACTGTGATCGTACTGGTGAGTTTAATAAAGTATAGTAATTTTGATAGAACCCCGTTAACGATTTCTTAGATGTTCAATGCATTTGCAGGCCATATCGATTCCAATGAAGATGTCAAAGAGGAAGTACTTAATGTTGAATCCACAGAAGACGTGGATGTCAATAAGCTTAGAAGATTAGCAAGCAAATGTCAACATAAGGAGTTCAGAGACATCGCAGAACATTTGTTATGTCCTGCTTTGGAAGTAGAAGTGACAGATAGTCGCAGCATCAGCAAAGCTTGGATCAACGTCTCAATTGCTTGCTTGAATCTCTACATTCCTAACTTCGCTCTTGATCCGTCTGTGCCAGCTCAATCAAAACGTTCATTTGGACAACGTAGAGAGGAAAGACTCATTGCTGAATTAGAGGCCGCAAAGGAATATGAGAGGATTACATCAGGCAATGAGTCGAACGCACTTATCAAGTTCATTGAAGACCGTTTGGCAAGTGTTCGCTCAGAGTCAACTTATTCGACTGGTGTGACTGTTCACCGCTCTACTGATCTCTCACTCCTCACTGCTCTTTACCAAGAGTTACATCACTTCGCTAACCAAGCTTATGCATCCGATCGTTTCATAACGTTAGTTGATAAGATTGAATCATCTTTGGATGATCAAGTTTTATTCCAAGAGCAGACTATTCAGAGCAATATTGAAGGGTTTTTGAGACGTCTTGATGGTGTTTATGCGTTCTATGAGGACCTCATCCACCCTATAAGGCTTTTCCTACATGTCCTCAGAGTTGGTTTACGTACGCTCACTCATACGTGTCGTGTTCAAGATCCTAGATTACTTGGGGATGCGGTACCGATTAATTCAGTGGTCAAGGATGTCGCTCGCTTTTCTCTCGTAGCATCACTCGAACATTTACAATCAAATGATTTACCTGAGGAGTCAATGCCAAACTCTGATAATACCTCGCCTCCAACAAAGCTTCTTTTGCTTGACTTATCAGCGCTAGCATTTGAAGAAAAACTTGGTCTTTCGCAAGATAAGGATGTTCAAAGATACGACCGTGCTTGTGCTGCGCTCTATGAGCGCTGGAGCGCAGACAGACAAAGAGAGCAACTCGCGGCTGAAGAAGCCACATCCCTTTACAGGCCACACAATCTTGACGAAGAAATTCTCGACGACGCTGAAGCAGAAGAAGCCGAATTCAAAGCATTGTTCCCAGAATTTGATGATGTCTTAAACGTTGACACTGCCGCAGCTAAAGCAGCTGGTATAACAACTTCAGATGCTCAAACACTTGTCACAAAGGAAGATATCTTAGCAGTTTATCAACTCCATTTGGCAATTTGCGGTGGTATTTCAGACGACTCATTTGCTGAACGTCGTAACAATCTCATCAAAGACTCAGTCGTGTCCACATTCGCCACGCTCTCCAATGAATTGGATCATCAAACATATAGTATCCAAGTTGGTCTTCTTGCAGATCAGATTAGACAATTCGAGTCTGCAGGTGATATTGCATCGTTTAACTTCTACCATGATGCAGATATTGCACAAAACAGACTTGCTAGAGACGTCGTTGAAAGGTTGTCACAGCGTCTGTTGCAAATATTTGAAGACTGGCCTGAACAGCTCATTCTTCAACATCTTAATGAACGTTGTGAAGCTATTTTGCGTATGGACTACAGATGCCCACTAGCTGGTATGCTTAGTGCACTTGAGATGTTGTTGATGCAAACAGAAGATTGGGAGAGTAACGCCAGTAGAGAAGTAGGTAGTCTATAAATGAATGTTCTTTGCTGACTATTATTCAGGTTTCACTGCGCGATAACAGAGATGAGATCGTCGGTCTCATTGTCTCTTGGAGACGTATGGAGCTTGCAACTTGGGCTACCCTCTTAGAGCGCCAGGAATTGATGTTCAAGAACGACTTAAGCGTTTGGTGGTTCAGATTCTATGAAACTATTGTCCACGGATTGGAAGCAGCTTCAGCTTCAGAGGACTCGGAGCAACAAGTAACCAAACACTTGTCAACAGTCGTCGAACTTCTTGACAAGTTCCTTTATTCAAGTTGGAGTGGACATTATTCACCTAAACTTGCTCTAGTCAAGTCATTTGCTGAGTTGTTGGACAGACTCTCAAGCTTGCGCTCATATGATGCTTTCAAGAGAGCATCTAAGCTCTTGGGAGGTATTTACTCCTACTATTCTCAATTCGAACAACGTATAAATGAGAATATGCAAAGCAAGCGTGATGATTTAGAAAGGAAAATCCAGGATTGGATCAAGATGGCTAGTTGGAAGGATGTCAATGTCTTTGCTTTACGCTCTAGTGCTCAAAAGACTCACCGTCAACTCCATAAGAGTATTAGGACGTTTAGAGATATTCTTAACCAACCCGTCGAGTCCTTCTTGTCTCAAGACTCAGAAAACAGAGCGCCAATAATGTTGTCATCAAGACCAATTACTTTGCTTTCCTCAAACACCTTAGAAGAGCTGGATGATGGTTCACAAAGACCTATCGCTCCAGATCAAAACCATCTTCGTTCACTACCATCCCTCTATGAGAAATTACAGCAAAAGCTATCAGTAGTTGGTGGTGAGAATGATACAGAAGCTCTTGATGATCTTTCAACAACCATCATTGAAAAGACTCAGGAATTCCGTAAAGCAACACCAATGCATATTACTGAAGAAAACAAGAGTACTGTCAAGTCGCTCACCGCTCAAAAGCATAGGGCTTGGGGCGATTTACTGAAGGAACTCAAACGTTTGGGTCTTTCACCAAATCTTAGAGCTGACTTGGCTAGCTTATTGAGAGATTCGTCCAGGTTATTCCAGCTTCCTAATCTCACTGGATCAATAAGTGAAGGCGCCGCTCTGAGTGATACTTTACGCGATTTGATTCCAAAAGCTGACAATTATAACTACCGCGTTTTGGCCTTGTTACCTCGTCTGAGAGTTTCACTTGCTATGCATGCTGAAGACATATCTACGAGGGATTTGACACGTGCTCTGAACTTTGTCGAAAGTGCTATGGCTATAGCTGTGAAGAATACACAACTGTAAGTTAATCGAATTCCCATCATTCATTTTAATCTTATAACTACAGATTTTCACGTACTTTGCAATCGTACAACACTGTCACTAGTCTCACTGAGAGACTCATGGATTTCGACTCATCGAATGAGCTTGCAGACAGTCAATATAATTGTGCCCAAGTAGTCTCTTTAAAGAATTTCTTTATCTCTGCACAGAACGTGTTCAATGACGCTTTGAAGAGTATCCAAGAATATTTACAGATCTCAAAGGCAGCTAGTCACACCTCAAGTGAGCCAATTTATGAGACTGTGACATCACTTCAAGGATTTGTGTCTTCCACAAACGATGTCGCGATGAAATTAAGTGGCTTGCAAGCTATGTTACACGGTTATAGCTTATTCACTAAGGGTAGGTATATTTTACAGGTTCCAAAACATCTAACAATCATGAAGATAACGTTGCACTCATCGAACGATCATTCCATGAGCTCTCAAAGTATCCTCAGGTGATAAAGGAACTTATCATTAAGACTCCATCACTTTCACATGTTCTCAAACCAACATTAGAATGGCTCGATGAGAAATCAGATGTACTTAGAGTACAAGAAGCCTCGAATAGAAATGCAGATATTAAGAACGTTTGGTTACAAAGTGATGCACTCATCAACAGCGTCCTTATTGTTGCCCAATCAGTGAAAGAACCTCAAGGACTTGCAAATGAGGATTTGGATCTTACCGAAAATGCCTTTGGAATCGCTGAGACCTCTCTTAAACAGCTTGTCAGAATTGCCAGAGTAGAAAGCATTACTGGAGAAATCAACAAGTTGTTTGACCTTCTCTCAAGATCACCTTCCCAACATATCAATTCATCCTCAGTGGCTTTGAAGCGCTCAGTTCCATTTATTAGACAATACATCAAATGGTTGTCCAACGAACTTGATAGAATGATGAGTTGGCACAAAGCTAGTCTCAAGTTCGCTCATATCCTTGCATCAACATTCTTGTCTGTTGCTGAGAAAGGTTTCTGCAAACCAGATGAGAAGGATAATGGCGAAAGCGATGAACAAGGTGATGGTAAACTTGAAGAGGGTACAGGCTTGGGTGAAGGTGAAGGAGCTGAGAATATCTCCAACCAGATCCAAAATGAAGAACAAGTTGAAGGTCTCAAAGATGAAGGAGGGGAAGGTGACGAGAAGAATGACGATGAAAAGGAGAAGACCGAAGCTGAAGACCAAGCTATTGAAATGAATGAAGACTTCGACGGTGATCTCGACGATGCTTCTGACAGAGATGGCGAAGAAGGTGAAGAAAGAGACGAAGAGAACATGGACGAACAGATGGGAGATGCTGATCCACTCGATCCTGGCGCCGTCGACGAAAAGATGTGGAATGATGAGAACGATCAGGAGAGCGGAGATAAAGATGACCATGTTGACAATGATGCTAAAGGTCAAGGAGAATCTGAGACTGTTGCTAATGAAGACACGAAGCAATCAAATAAAGAGGACAAGCCAGAGCAAGGCGAAGAAGCCGGCGAAGAAGAGGCTGAACAGCAAAACGAAATGGGCGACGAAAAAGAAGAAATGCCTGAAGCCCAAGATGAAGTAGGTATTAAAATAATTTTGTTTGACTCTACTAACAAACACCGAAGGGTCCTGGTGAAGACGATGAAGGTGCAGGACCAGATAAAGGTGACCACCTCAACAACGAGTTGCCTGAACCTGATATGTTGGATCTTCCTGAAGGTATGGATCTCGATAATCAACAGAAAGAGCAAGAAGCTGGTGAAGATGAGGATGATGAAGGTTTCGAGGATGGTGAAATGGGTGAAAATGATGACATGGACAATGCTGGTGAAGAAGAAAAGGGTGAATCTGAGGAAGGTGGTGATGAACCGCGCTTAGAGGAAGCTCAAAGAGATGAAGGTGAAGGCGACGAGAAAGAAAATGAAGAAGCCATGGGCGACAATGAAGAATCAGAAAAGCCTGATGCCGAACGCAACGAAGAGAAGGAGGCAGATGATGAAGGTGAAGATGAAAAGGAGCAGGCTACAGATACCACTGGTGATCAACCTCAAGCGCAACAACAGGATGCATTAGCCGCTCCACAACAAGCAGACAATGGTGGTGGTATGGATGAGGGTAGTCAGGATGACAGTGGAGCTGCTCAAGGAACCTCTGGTCAGCAAGCAGAAGCAAACACGAACGACGCTTCAATGCAGCAAACTCAAGACCAGGCTCAGGAGTCTCAGCCAACGTAAGTGCTTTTTTAATTGTTTATATGCAACTAACATCAATTTAGCGAATTTGATCCAGCTTCTCAAGCCCAAGGTCAAATGGCAACTAATGAAAATACCGAAGCTAGTAGAGATCAGCCGCAAGATCAGCAAGCAGATCCTAATCCACTTCGTAGTTTGGGAGATGCTATGCAAGAGTTCAGACGCCGCTTCGACGAGATCGCGGAAGCTCAAGAGCGGCCATCTGAAGGTCAAGAAAAAGGTCAAGAAGAACAGATTAAGGATGACCAACCGCTTGAGTACGTAAAGGAGGGTGATGAAGATGCCAATGATACACAAGCACTTGGTGCAGCACCTGAGGAACATGTGGAGAAACTCAACGATCTTCAAATTGCAGATGAAGAAAAAGAAGCTGAACGCGATGCTGAAATGGACTTTGATGATGATGAACAGGTGAAGAATGAAGCAGGCTCATCTAATCAAATGAAGCAGATTGACACTGATGCCAAAGCGCCTGAAGCTGACGAGGGTCAACCCGACGCTATGAACGTCGACGAGAAGACTGAAGAACGCATCAAAGAAGAACAAGATGAAGATATGCTCGCAAGCGATTCAGAGGAGAAGGAAGAGATCGATCAAGCTGCTGAATTGAAATTAATGGAATGGACCACCAGTGGCGAAAAACGTGACTCTAAGGATGTTTGGAAGATTTACGAATCAATGACAAGAGACCTTTCATTTGGATTGTGCGAACAGCTTCGTCTTATTCTTGAGCCAACTCTTGCAACTAGACTCAAAGGTGACTATAGAACCGGTAAAAGACTCAACATGAAGAAGATCATACCATACATTGCTTCTGAATTTACGAAGGACAAGATATGGTTGAGACGTACTAGACCATCTAAGAGAGAATATCAAGTATTATTAGCCCTTGATGACTCTAAGTCCATGTCCGACGTCCACACGATTCATTTAGCCTTCCAATCACTCGCACTTATATCAAAAGCTCTCACCACACTCGAAGTCGGATCTATCGCTATTTCCAAGTTTGGTAAATCCATGGATATACTGCATAGCTTCGAAGATGGTATATTTACGGATGATGAAGGTGCCAAGGTATTAGACAGTTTCACATTCGCTCAAACAGAGACTAATGGTGAGTACTAATGAATGTGTTGTTGATTCGACTAATATGACAAACAGTGCACTCATTGGTTGATACATCACTCAATATGCTTGGAGACGCTAGAGAAGGGCAACGCGATGAAGAGTTACACCAACTCATGTTCGTGCTGTCTGATGGTATCTGTTCAAACCATGAGAAGATGGCCAGATTGCTCAGACGTGCTCAAGAAGATAAGGTCTTGATCGTATTCGTCGTTCTTGACTCGCTCAAACAAGAATCAAACTCGATCCTGAACATGACTCAAGCTAGTTACAAAATGGCGGATGGTAGACCTCAGTTGAGTGTGGAAAGGTATATGGATACGTTCCCATTCCCATACTATGTCGTCGTTAGAAACATAGACACTTTGCCTGACATTTTGTCGTCAACCCTCCGCCAATGGGCGGAAGCATTGGCTAGTACAAGGAGTTAAGATTAGAATTATAGACATATTTATTTACATTGCTATTTATTTCACTGTAAAATCATAAATTTTTTCATTATCAGACATAGAAACACTGTGAGAAATGGTAATGAATATCTATACAAATAATTATGTAATAACTAGATAAAAACATAATATAGTTTTTGTATGCAATTTAGCATGTCGCTCTTTTGTCAGAACGATGACAGATTTCTTACCGGAACTTCGTGCAGAAGACGTTTTGAATTGTCAATTTAGCAAATGGCATAACAAATATAAGAAACTATCAACAAAAGCAAAAGTGGTTCCACTTCCAAAGGATTTCATTATGTATCTTAACGAGGATGGAATTGTAATGCCAATAGAATGCAACCCAAATGATAGCGGTGATGATAGTGATGAGGAAGCAGTACAGCCACCCTCATTCCCCCAATTGTCGTTGGCGATTCGCGCAGCCATCGAAAAATACGGTGTTATTATACCCAAGTTGAATTGGAGTACTCCAATCGATGCACGCTGGATACACCCGACGAATACGATTAACTGTACAACACTGGAAGAAGTATATTTATTGTTAAAATCATCAGATTTCGTAGCGGGAGAGTTAGCTGGGCAGGCTTTTGAGGGTTGTGTGGACAGTCCACCAGAGACAATAGAATGGGAATTAGCATTGAAGCAGCATATAGAGATATCACGTAATCAGGAGTTTAGAGTTTTTGTCAGGGATAACAAGATCGCAGGGATTTGTCAGCGCGATTTGAACTTTTATGAGTTTTTACAAGAAGAGGAGACGCAGGAGAATATAAGGAACTTGATAAAGACATTCTGGGATGAAAATGTCAAAGAGACATTCCCTAATGATAATTATGTGATGGATGTCTACATCAATCAACACGATAGAGTGATTATCGTTGACTTCAATGTATATGCATTACGTACAGATAGTCTGTTGTTCAGCTATGAGGAGCTACAACAAGCCTTTCAATCAAATGAGCTGTTATTCAAGGTGATTGATACGCCCTCAGATCCACTGGCCCAAACCGGATCCTATTATGCGAGTTCGGCGGTGCCAAAGGACCTGATTGACGCCAGCCAGGGTAAAAACGCATTAGAATTTCAACAAACATGGAATGAACTCATAGAGACCAGCAAGAAAGCCTAATATTGTACATTTATATCGATCTGCCGCATTTGTAACTTGAGGCTAGAGAAATGACGAATGTCCCGAGTGATATAACACGGATTATTTATAATAAACGCGTAGATTTTGAATATAAAAAACGGATTTGTGTTTATATTTTTATTTGACATGTGAAACTCTAAGGCTTGGCATTAGGACTCTCAGCTTTGGAATAAACCACGAAGATCGCATATCAAGGATCGACAGTAGCTGGCTTACTACAAAATCAATCGCATTAATTATTATTCAAGATTAATTAGACAGTATCTTTTAGCCACATTCTAAATTATGGGAGGTTTACACAATTTCCATGTGGGTACACTCAAATCTTCTACGACCAGCAGACTAACTACAGTAGCCGTTTGAAATAAGCACGCCGCATCTCGCATATGCCATCTTAGGTGCATATGTCGCAGTATTCATGATGTTCTCCCTCTTCATCAAGGAGAGGCTCTATATTGGTGAAGCCGTCACCAGTACCGTTTTCGGTATCATTATTGGCCCCTATGTTGGAAATGGTCTCGACTTCCGCACTTGGGGCTCCAACGATGGACAAGCAGATGAAGAAATAACAAATGAGATTATTTTGGAAGTTACCAGGATAGTTCTAGCGCTCGGTGTTTTTGCTATTGGTGTTGAGCTGCCGAAGCAGTACATGAGAAAACACTGGAAGTCTATTTTCATGCTGATCATACCGATTATGTCGTTTGGTTGGGTCATCTCAGCAGCCTTCATTTACGCACTTATACCAGATCTCACTTACGTTTCTTCCTTAACAATTGCCGCAACTCTCACCCCAACGGATCCTATCTTGGCCGCTGCTGTCATCGGTGGTAAATTCGCACAGAAGCACGTTCCATCACACGCAAGACACCTGTTATTTGCTGAATCAGGGTATGTAATGTTCGTCACCGTCATCTTTAATCTGACATATCGTAGTTGCAATGATGGTGCTGCATTTCCGTTCTTATACATTGGTATCTTCCTACTATTATCTCCTTCAGACGTTCCGTACGCCGTAGAGGAGTGGTTTTTGGTTACTTGGTTGTATGAAGTAGCCCTTGGTATCTTTTTGGGTGCCCTGATTGGATACTGCGCTCGTAAATTGATGAAGTTTTGTGAGGGACGAAACCTCATCGATCGTCAATCATTCGTTGCTCAGTATGTCTCGCTCACTTTGCTCACTATCGGTATAGGATTGATTTTAGGATCAGACGATTTGTTAGCTGCATTCAGTTGTGGTACTGCATTCGCATGGGATGGTTTCTTCAACAAGGCCACAGAAGAATCACATTTCTCTTCAATTCTCGATTTATTGTTCAACTGTGCTTGTTTCATTTTTATCGGAGCTTTGGCACCATTTGACGCTTTCAATGATCCTTCGCTCGGTGGTATTACAAACTGGCGCTTAGTTATTTTAGGGCTTTGCATTCTCCTTTGTCGCCGTTTGCCAATTATGTTGGCGCTTTACAAGTGGATCCCAGACGTAAAAACGTTCCGTGAAGCCTGTTTCGCAGGTTGGTTCGGTCCAATGGGTGTAGGAGCTGTGTTCATTGCTACATTGGCAGCTACAGAGTTGCCATTCCCTGAAGGAGAACCACAAAACCAAGCAGAGTTGGTCGCTGTTACTATTCAACCAATCGTCTGGTTCATGGTCTTGGTATCTACTTTTATTCACGGACTTTCTATACCATTCTTCTCACTTGGTAGACGTGTTAATACTATTCGTCAAACCACTTCCTTCGGTAATACATTGTCACGCGCATCACTCACTGAAGGCAATGATTGGCTTCATCGTATGCGTCAAGTCGTACCGGGACAAGACATTGTTATCAACAGAGATGATGAGGCGGAGAAGGGAAGTCTCACTCAATCTTCAAGCACCCAACGTAAAGAAAGTGAGCTGGAAGGCAAAGCCGCGGAAGCTCAGAAAGTGCTTGACGAAACTAGCGATGACCCTCGTGTGCAATCATGGAGTAAGTATATATCGAATATAAAGGTCTTCAACTAACAAAATTATTAGTTGAGGGTAATGATCTCGTTATAGAGAGGCCGCGTAGTGATAATGAAGATGATACGGAAGCAACAGTATTCCAAAATGTAGTTTCCGACGATATGAGGGAGCAAGGAAGACACAGTATAGTTGCATCAGTTGCATTGGAAATCGAAAAGGAAATCAAGGACAAGCTTCTTATACCAATATCTGAGCAAGCGCATAAGAGCCAAGATATTCAGGAAGGAAATAGGAAGTATTACGCAGTCAATCACAAACCTGGCACAAAGGAATCTATCGCGTCTAAGTTATTCCAGCATAGAAAAACACCACCCGCAAAACCAGAACAAAGTTATAGACCACCATCGTCAAAAGATAGTTTCAATGATAGTATAGATAAACAAACAGGACAATCAATTGCATCGCCGGAGAGTAATTCAAATAGCGCTGGTATTAGGTTTATCGATGAGGAGGATCCTAATCGTGATGAACCACACATACACCCAGCAGATAAGGAGTAATATATTTTCATTTGTTTCAATAGTACTTGCTAGTAAATACGTCTATGGAAGACCCTTTTATTTTCATTTTAATTAGTTTGTAATATTCATGATTTAATTATAGATTTACAAGTATGCATTAAGATTAATGAGTAGTCAGAGTTTAGCGAAATGATGATTTGACTTGGACCTATGTAACAATAATAAGTCAGATGCAGCAATTCAGTAGATACGACCAAATTTTCACCTTATGTTCCCTAGGACTTCTCGTACCTGAGATCAAAATTTGTCAACTCATAGACAGTGTTTCGGAAGATCTTTGCATAGAATTTTACACAATCGGAGTAAAGTTACTTTATATCATGAGAGTGTTTTTTACTGTAGAATATATAGATGTTGGAGATTTATGAATTTGTCAAAGAGTAGGTAGCTGAGAAACACATTATCATATTTTATTCGGAGAAAAGTCATTTAACTTAATACTGGCATATCAAGAATAAATGTTATTTATTTCAGCCATGCGTATATCCTGCAAGTCATTTGTATAACCTTTTTTTTGTTCGTTAATATCATGTATCGTACCGTTATATAAAATATAGTTGTAATGTAGTTAAATTGTGAACCTGGGAATATTTCAATAGACTTCAAAAAATTATTTTACTTCCAATCATGATCAAAATCTCGTATGTTTGATGTTAAACAAATGTTCTAGTAAGATAACTTTCGAGAAATGATTAATGTAACTCTCAAGATAATAAAACCACTGATATAAAATTTGAAATTCATTAATTTTGCAGAAATAACATCCAATAAGAGCTTTAATTAGGGAAGAAAAGTATAGAGTAAAGAGAAAAAAACGAAAATAATTAAAGAGAGACTCAAGGGTGATAGGTTTACCATGTTTTGTTTAAAAAATTCACTGAAAGGGCTTTTTTGCTATGTACATTGCTAATTCTTTGATAATTTAAAATAATCGTTGATTTCTTTAGTGAGTGAACGATGCATTAACTTAGAAAAAGTTCAAATAGTTCAATTGTTCTGATGCGTATTCGTTGTGCTAGTTGTTGGTGCTTGGTTTTGATCTTCAAATTCGATAAAATTTGCTAACAATGTTGAAGGAGACGCGGCTTCATTGTCCAATGTTTTGTTGAAGGATGTTGAAAGTGGTGGAGCTGAATGTGGTACGACGTCATTAAGACTATTTTCTACATCATTAAGCGCCTGTATTGGATCCATTGTGAATGCAGAATTCCAAGGATGTTGTGATTTTTCATCTGCTTCACCATGTTCGTCAGTTTCGTTATTATCATGGAAATGCGTGAAGAAAGCTTTATCATCTTCATCTTCATCTTTGTGATGGAATGGCCATGCAGAGCCTCCATTGCCTGGTTGTGGTAAACCAAGATTGCCATAGTTGCTTTGGTGCGCTGGGGCAGATTGTGGAACTTGTTGGAATGTAAATTGTGCAGTATCAAATTCACTGGCTGTTCCAGTCTGCGCTTGTGTGCTGGCTGCAGTTGATGGTGAAATTGCAGATGCTGTAATTTGCGACATCTGTGGTATACCTATCGACAAGCCATATCTGTTTTTAGCGGAGTATCCACCAGGTGTCATTGGCATTCCTGGTGTGGTATTTGGTGCAGAGGTAGATGGGAAGGATAATGCCGGTGTGTTGAAATTGTGATTTGGATTAAACATAAATTGTGATGAGGGTGGATTTCTTTTGTGAAGCTTTGATAGCTTGATTGAGCCATTAGGAGAATGTTCTGATGATATTTCAAAGTCATAGACAACTACGAGAACCACTTGACCAATTTCAGCTCCTCTGCATGATTTTGTAGTTGGGAAAGGTGAAACATCATCAAGGTGCTCAGATGAACTTGGTATAACAAACTCATGCACCATCGATAAGGCGTTTAATGGACTTGCAAAGGCTTGTCTCTCTTCGTATGACTTTGTGAAAACCTTAGTTGGGCGTGCTCCACCTTGATCTGAGACTTGACCACCCAAGAAACCGGAGAAGAACTCTCCACCGTATGGTAGATCATAGTTAAATTCCTCATTGTTGTTGACTTGGGTGGTTGAAGCTGGTTTGCTCAATCCTTCGACATAGCCGAATACACGAGCTCCAAATGAATAAAAGTTAGTAACAACTCTAAAAAGTCCTGTTAGTAAGGCGATCAATTTGTGCAAGAGATTACTCACTCAAGTGGTACGTCTTGGTTCGTCGCCAACGACATGTGTGTTGAAATGGTATCAAATGCTGTTGGTAAGTAAACTTCAGCAGCAGGTATTGCTAATCTGATCCTTGCATGTAAGAATTGGCACTGTAATTCATCATACATTTGTCCTAGACCTGGATATCTTGCTTCACCCAGCGGCAAATCCTCCATATACAAAGTTTGATTTGGAGAATCTAAGTAATCATGCTTTTGCTGATTAATATCTGCCAAAGTGTGTTGCTGCTGGTTGCCTTTCGCCCAAATTCCTAATTGCTTAATGTCAACTTCGACACCAGGTGGTAATTTCGACATCGGGGACATAGGTGAGTGAGCCAACGCATTTCCGATTGCTCGAGCGTTGATTGGGGTAGAAGTACGCTTCTCACCTGCAGAGCTCATCGGTCTTGAAGGTGTGGCTACGGATTCACTGAATCTCTCAGACTTAGGGGTAGCTGATCTTCTTCCATCAAGCGATTGTCGCTTTTGTTTCACTGATGGTGTTGGCGCGGGTATTGGCTGTTGACCTGGTGCGATCGGGTTGCATAGGTATGGCTCCTGCGAGTTCTTAGTCGTAGGTTCAAGACCATTCAATGGACCTTCATCCATTTTTTGTTGATAATGGAGTAACATTGGCTGAAGTGATGCTTCCTCTTCAGCCGTTGGTTCTGATACGAGCCACATAACTAATTTGTGTTTTAGAATTGGACAAAAGTGAAACATTAGGGCTCACAGCGATGGTCGTTCCTACGAACATTCTTGAGTACTTGGATATGAGAAGATACCTGCTTCCTGGTTCGTTGCGCACCTGTACGCATGCGAATGAAGTTTGCAATTAGTTCGTTCCTGCCACACGGCTTGCCATGAACCATCACCTTACGTCTGCCAAGACGAGGGACTGTAACGAGAGCTGTGAAACATTAGTGAGAAGCTTACTTTCTTTTGTTCTCTCACCCTCATAGAAAGCTTCGTCGACTTCCGGTGGCCAGACTTCATCATTTCTTGCCTCCGGGAGAACCATCATACCTGATGGTGTAACACCTGAAGTTGCGCCTTTGACGTCAAGGCCTAAAGCGGCTAAACCACCTGGACCACCGGCAGGTATCTGCATTTGATGTACGTTCGGCTCGGTACGTCTTCTTTTCATGTCAGGTCGTGGTTGCAACGTTTGAACATCTGGTGGAATAAAAGGGGGACCTAAGCTATTAGGTAGCGTAATTGTAGGTAAATCGCATGATTTTGAGTTGGAATGACCAAGCAAATCGTGATGTTGTTGAAATGATCGCTTTTTAGTATCGTATTCTTGCTGTTGTTGGAAAGAGAAATTCATGAAAGAGTTTGGTGTGTCAATTGTGCTTGCAGAAGGTGGTGACTGATATTTATAGCTATTTGGTGTTGTTAATGGTGGTGTAACTAAATCGTCAAATTGAATAGAAGATGAACTGTTTGGTGGTGTACAGCTAAAGTTCATCAGTCTTCTATTAGAGAAATGAGTGGATGTGTCTTGAATTGTCTTGAACTTTGTCTTTGCTTGTAAATTCCAGTCTAAGTTATGAATAACAATTCCCTAGATGTTGATAGACTTTACTAGAGAATGCAGTGTAAGGATTTGGTAAAGCCTTTGGAATGTAAATTGAAGATGGGAATGTTCTGAAGAAATGCTTTAAAGATGGAGGCTCTGGAATTTAAAAACTGTTATACGAGTTTGAGTAGATTGATGCGCAAGAGCAAATTCCAAACGATGCATGCTCATTCCAAGCTGTCAAGCTCGTGAATGGCTGACATCTGCCGGATGTTAGAAAAAATTCACTACCACCTACGCTAGAAGAAATCGCTATAAAAACTAACAAGTTTCCGCATTTCTTATATCCTTTTTACCCAGTTTTACCAGCTCATTAAAATTGATTGACAGCTACACACGTCATTGATCTATTAAGGTACAAGGGAAGCCGACTTTAGATGGCCACAAATGAGCTATTTGTTTATTAATCAAGGAGGGGGGAAATTATTATAGACTTCTACGTACGCTATCTAGCTTATCATTTGGACATATGACAATCTAATTAACTCCGGTATTTAGTCGTGGCTTGACAGTTGCTGCATGCCAGATTAAAGTTAAATAAAATGGAGACCCATGATCTCATATACAAGTGGTAAACCAAATCAATGAAGGAACAACAATTACCATGCATCGTTACTTTGATGTACAAAATTTGAAACATTTTCACTTTTGTGTTTTAATTAACTCAAAAGACCCTGACTCGAGTATTTTCATAAAAGATTGATTTGTAGAGTCTGAGAATTGATCACCATGACCTTCCAGTACACATGGTCCCCTAAATTGTAAACGTCCGCTAAACTCATCTAGGCCTCCATCAGCTAAGCGAACTTCAATTGCATAAGTAGGGGGGCCAAGGCCGCCATTTTTGAGAGTATCGTAAGCTATCCTTGAAAAGACGAAACTTGAGGAACGTGGATCTTTAAATGCCTTAACGATAGGTACTGATAGTGAAATTCGTAGATCTGTGACTGTTGAGTCATTTATTTCACCATCGGTTGAGACCACATATTTGAGGCCGTTATTAAGGCCTATGGTATCTCTAACTCTTCTAAAAACTCCCCAATTTGATGGTGGAGGTATCTGACCTGCTGCGTCCGCGGCCAATGCTTGTCGTCTGCTGAATTTGTACCACCATTTGTTTATTGCAATACTACTTAAATCATGAGCTAACAATGACAAGTGTTTTCCGGAGCTAAGGGAGGTGTTAGACGGATATTATAATAAAAGCGTCGCCTACACAAAAAGGTACTGAGGTACTGGAGATAAAGGCAGGGCGGCATCTTGAGGAATGCAAAAATAGGAGCAACCTTATCTGATCAGGAAAAGGTCGTCTAAAATGAATTGCTCACCTGAAAAAATTGAAGTATATAGCAGAGTTCTTCCGAGAGCTGTAGAAAGGGGCTCATCTGTCACTATTGTGTCGTTATGGGCTGGTTTCTTCGCAAGTGGTATTGTTGATAAAATTGAGTAAACACCTGCTGTGATATTCTTGAGAGAATGTCAAGACAGGTAATTGTGAAAATTTCACTCACCTTATTATCCATTTTATAAACAGTGTCATCGCTTAACACATATGAAATGGTGTTAGATGGTTCTCTATTATTCTTGTCTATACTGAGGGGCTCTACCAAAGCGTCCACTTCGAATTTGACGTAGTTTAGACCAACATTCGGTGGAATGGACTTTGTGAAGACGCATAATACGTCATTTAAGTGCCTAGGGAGAATACCAAGTTTATCGTCGGCGACAATGGCAGTAATTTGGGCGCCATGTTCCTCGAACTTTGTTAAAGCAGCAGCTATGTTGTCATTGGCATTTATATGAGCTGTCTGCATACCAATGAGGAGGGCACCAAGTTCAATAAGCACGGCGATGTGTACATCCTGTGTTGCTATTAAGATAGTAGATGTTTTTGATTTCAATAATGTTGTATGTTTACTGATTGACGAAATCGCTTTGACCGCCTGATCTATTAATGTCGAAGGTGTATAAGGTTGTGATTGAATTAGCATCCTTGCGTTATTATCACTCAACTCCAATAAATCAGCTGCTCCTCTAGCTTTAGCTGCTGGCCTCTCGACTAACTAAGATATCATCAGATAGGCTGATTAATGATGATAGAGCTTACGGGTAGATTTCCTAGACTAGAATTGCGATATATCGCACTCTGATTCTGATTTCTAACTGGGCTAGCTTCAGATTGATTAGAGAGTATTATTGGGTGTACTACGCTGTCGGTGCGCTTGAATAGATGGAGTAGTTGTAAGGCGATAATTGCAGCTAGCAATGCTTTTGTATTGTTATCTATTCCTAGATTATTGAGCTTATCCATTTTGATATTAGAGAGATGGCGGTTGTTTATTAACCATCAACTCTGCGTAATGGAAACGGGAGATAGTGAACAGGCATCTGCAGCGATACCAACTGTGAATATATCTCAGCAGTCTGAACCTTCTGGTAGTACAGAACCGTCGACTAAGCCATCTTTACCCCAGCAACTAGATCAGCAGCCTCAGCAGTCACCAGATACAGCGCCATCTGGTCCACCTAAACCATCGAAGCTGAAGCTTACAATCCCAGCTCATCTGAAAGAAGAGAGAGCTCAGAAAGATGCACAAGCGAAGCACCTGCGAAGGGGTGGTAGAACGCGTCAATCTTCGACCTATGCATCAGGTTCTAAAGACGATAGGGATGGCTATAAGCCGCCAAAAATGAAATCAAATTTAAAGCTCAAAGTCAAACAATTGGGTGAAGCTCCTACAGGTCCAGCTGCATTCTTGAATAGTTACGATAGAGAACTCGATTCTGAGGATGAGGATTTACACATAGAGGAGCAATTCATTCTTAGAATGCCCGATAACGATCCAGACACCGATCGCTTAAGAGAAATGGTACAGAAAAGGGACGTACAGGACGACGTTTGGTTTAAATTTAAGGATAGCAGGAGAGCACAGTTCCATATAGGCGAGAAATTAAGGTCTGCAAAGTTGGTCGACTTACCAACTATCATTGAGTCTCAGAAGACCCTCGATAATAAGCAGATGTTCAAGATTGCAGATATTTGCCAAGTATGTTGTATTTTAATCAATAGTCTCAGCTGACACCCCTCAGATGTTAGTAGTAGGTGATGAAATACAACAAGATGCACCAGAAAGTAAGATCTTTAACACGAATGAATACGTATGGCCACACGGTATGACACCTCCTATGAAGCATGCACGTAAGAGGAGGTTTAGAAAGCGTGTTAATCGTCAAACTATCGAAACTGTTGAAGAGGAAGTCGAAAGACTATTGACTCAGGACGCGAAGAGTGAAAAAGTGGAATATGAGGTCATGGATAGAGCAGCATTCGAAGCTGAATTAGCACAAGAAGAATCTGAAGCTGGAACACCTTATCCATACCCAGACTACAATACATCCGCTACGCCACGTCTTGATTCTGATGCTGGCAGCATGATAGGCGACAGGGAGGATGATGAAGATGAAGATGATGAAGGTGGTGACCTTGATATGGACTTGGCTGCTGAAATCGACAAGGAAATGGAGAAGGAGGGTAAAGATGACGACGATGATGATGAAGATGATGAAGATGACAGTAGTAGTGAGGACGAAATCGAAGAGGAGGAGGAAGAAGAGCAAGAAGGAAATGTCGATAACGTTACTATGGAATTGGCTAGAAGGGGTAAATTACTTAATGAAGAAATTAGAGATGTCGAAACTGCGCTCACGAAGAAGAGAGCGGAGACAGCTACGACAGCTAACCCTATCATTAAGAGGAGATTTGAAGACGCGCTTCGTAAGTTGCAAGCAGATCTCGACGCGAAGAAGCAGCAATTGGATGATATTCACGAAGAAAGAAGGAGAATTATTGAGGAGAAAAAGGCTGAAGAGGAGAATGAACTTGTTAGAGCTAGTGAAGTAGTAGAAAACGACGCGCCTGTACAAGAAAGTGTAGGAGTACCACCGCCACCAGAGCCAGTAGTCGAACCAATGGAGGCAGAAGAAGAGACTAGAGCGGAGGCTGATAAAACGATGTTTGAAGTGTAAATTTGCATTTAATAAAATAAATTATTTTGATAGGATGATCGTTCAACTTGAACTGTGAGGAGAATGGATGACTTCGGCGATGAAATGATAAACCAGGAGGATTGCTGGACGGTTATATCGTCATTCTTCGATGAGAAGGGTTTAGTTAGGCAGCAGATAGACTCCTTCGATGAATTCGTTCAGAATACTATGCAAGAAATTGTTGAAGAGAACCAGAAGCTGACGTTAGACCAATTCAACCAATACACACAACATAAGAATGATACTACGAGAAGATACGAGATTCAATTCGGTCAAATTTATCTATCTAGGCCTACGATGACAGAAGCTGACGGTAGTGTCAGTCCAATGTTTCCACACGAGGCTAGATTAAGAAATTTAACGTATTCAGCTCCAATATATATTGATATGAAGAAAAGGGTTTTAGTTCAAGTGGAAGATGATGAAACTGGCGATTTGATCTGGGTACCAGAATTTGATGAGGAGCATGACGAGACGACGAAAGTTTGGATAGGCAAAGTACCTATCATGTTGAAGAGTACTTTCTGTAATTTGAACAACGTCGATTCCGCCAGATTATCCGAGTTGAACGAGTGTCCATTTGATCAGGTCGGTTTATTAGTAATACGCTCATATACTTCTAACAAACATCTAGGGTGGTTATTTCATTATCAACGGTTCAGAAAAAGTCCTGATAGCCCAAGAAAGATTGGCTGCTAACCATGTCTACATTTTCGCCAAAGCTGAACCTTCACCCGTCTCTTATCAAGCTGAAATCAGATCAGCCATGGAGAAGGGTGGCAAAACTGTTTCGTCCATGCAAATCAAAATGTTTAGAAGACCTCAGGGTAATGCTCAAGCTGATACGATGAGAGCCACTATACCATATATTAAAAACGAAATTCCAATCATCATCGTATTTAGGGCTTTGGGTATCGTACCTGATAGAGAAATTCTGGAACACATCTGCTTCGATTTCGACGACAGTCAAATGCTTGATCTTCTCAAACCATGCATTGAAGAAGCTTTCGTTGTTCAAGATCAAAACGTCGCTCTTGATTTCATCGGTAGAAGAGGTACAACTACCGGTCTTTCAAAAGACAAGCGTATCAGATATGCTAAAGATATTCTTCAAAAAGAGATGTTACCACATGTTGCTACCAATGAAGGTTCAGAGACAAAGAAAGCTTACTTCTTTGGTTATATGATCCATAGACTCATGTTGGCGAGATTAGAGAGAAGAGAATTGGATGATAGAGATCACTTCGGTAAAAAGAGATTAGATTTGGGTGGTCCTTTACTAGCTAGTTTATTCAGAATGTTGTTCAGGAAGCTCACCAAAGATGTTTATAGATATATGCAAAAATGTGTTGAAACTCACAAAGAGTTTAACCTCAATCAAGCTGTTAAAGCAAACACCATCACTAATGGTCTTAAATATTCTCTTGCTACTGGTAACTGGGGTGATCAAAAGAAGTTCATGCAAGCAAGAGCGGGTGTTTCTCAGGTCTTGAATAGATACACGTTTGCTTCTACACTTTCCCACTTGAGAAGGTGTAACACACCGATAGGTAGAGATGGTAAGATCGCCAAACCACGTCAATTACATAATACACACTGGGGTATGGTTTGTCCTGCTGAGACTCCTGAAGGTCAGGCTTGTGGTTTAGTAAAGAACCTTGCACTTATGGCCAATGTCTCAACTGGTAGTTCATCTGCACCAATTCAAGATTTCTTACAAGAGTGGGGTATGGAAGAACTTGAAGAGTTTAATCCACGTTCAAATCAAGTCAAGGTCTTCGTTAACGGTGTCTGGATTGGTGTTCACAGAGATCCAACTAACCTCGTCAAAACTTTGAGAAAGCTCCGTCGTGAGGGTGATATCCAACACGAAGTGTCAGTTGTAAGAGATGTCAGAGAAAAGGAGATTAAGGTTTTCACTGATGCTGGTCGTGTATGTAGACCGCTCTTCTTGGTTGACGAAGAAACACAACAGTTAGAAATTAACAAATCTCACATCGCAAAGATAGAAGCACATACGAATGGAGAAGACGAAGATCCAGACCAGCCATACAACTGGGCCAAATTGATGTCAGACGGTGTTATGGAATTACTAGATGCTGAAGAAGAAGAGACTGTCATGATATGTATGACACCTGAAGAATTAGAACATTCTAGGCAAGGTTTTATACCGCAAGATGAAGAATTCGATCCAGCAGCGAGAATCAAATCAGCCTCTACTTTGGATACTCACACTTGGACACATTGTGAAATCCATCCAAGTATGATCCTTGGTATCTGTGCTTCTATCATTCCATTCCCTGATCACAATCAATCCCCTAGAAATACCTATCAAGCTGCGATGGGTAAACAAGCTATGGGTGTTCACTTGACAAACTTCCAGCAAAGAATGGACACACTTTCAAATATTCTCTACTATCCACAAAAGCCATTAGCGACTACAAGATCAATGGAATATCTCAAATTTAGAGAATTACCAGCTGGTCAGAATGCAATTGTCGCTATTCTTTGTTACTCTGGTTACAACCAAGAAGATTCCGTTATTATGAACCAATCTGCTATTGACAGAGGTCTCTTCAGATCTATATTCTATAGAAGTGAGTTTAGTCTTTTACGCAACACAATTACTCTAACAAGATATTAGGTTATATGGACACGGAGAAGAAAGTTGGTACTATGCTTTTGGAGGAGTTCGAGAAACCAACGAGGGAAACTTGCTTGAGAATGAAACACGGTACATATGATAAGATCGAGAATGATGGTTTGATTGCTCCTGGTACGGCAGTTACAGGTGATGATATAATTATTGGTAAGACTGCACCAATCCCACCAGACTCCGAAGAATTAGGTCAACGTACAAAACTGCACACCAAACGTGATGTATCAACACCATTGAAATCAACAGAGAATGGTATAGTTGATCAAGTTTTGGTTACGACAAATGCAGATGGATTGAAATTCTCTAAAGTCAGAATGAGATCAACGAGAATACCACAAATTGGTGATAAGTTCGCATCTAGGCATGGTCAAAAAGGTACGATTGGTATCACTTATCGTAACGAAGATATGCCATTTACGTCAGATGGTATCACACCTGATTTGATTATCAATCCACACGCTATTCCATCACGTATGACAATTGGTCACTTGGTTGAATGCTTGCTTTCTAAAGTTGCGACGTTGCAGGGTAGCGAGGGTGATGCAACGCCATTTACAGAGGTTACTGTTGAATCCATCTCTTCAATTCTTCATGAAAAGGGTTACCAAAAGAGAGGATTGGAGGTTATGTACAATGGCCACACTGGTAGAAAATTGCAAGCACAGGTATATATCGGACCTACATATTACCAAAGATTGAAGCACATGGTTGATGATAAGATCCACGCGAGAGCTCGTGGTCCTGTACAAATTCTCACTAGACAACCAGTCGAAGGTAGATCCAGAGATGGTGGTCTCCGTTTCGGTGAGATGGAGGTGAGTTGTTGATCACATTAGGTATTTTTTCTAACCCAAGTACTCCAGCGTGATTGTATGATTGCTCATGGTGTTGCTGCATTCTTAAAGGAGCGTCTGTTTGACGCATCTGATGCTTACAGACTTCACGTCTGTGATCTTTGCGGTATGACAGCTATCGCGAACCTCAAGAAACAAACATTTGAATGCAGAGCTTGCAGGAATAAGACAGATATTTCACAAATTCACGTACCATATGCTGCTAAACTCCTCTTCCAAGAATTACAATCAATGGGTATTTCACCAAGATTATACTCTGATGTTAGTAACACAGGTGGTGTACGCTAAACTTATTTAAATCGGCATAATGCCTACAATGTATATTACAATTAAAGTATATTACTTTTCTATGTTGGCTTCTCCTTAGTTGGCGCAACAGTTTCTTCTGTTTTCTTCCTACTCTTTTGTTAGGGAGATGGATGGAAGAGTGGAGAAGCTCACTCGTTTTTTACGTCCCTGACTGCTTGCTGGAGTGGTACACTGAAAATGTAATAGCCAGATAGTATACCAACCGTACTGGCGACGAGAATTGGTGCGACTTTTCCTCGCATGAACGTTATCAATCAACCACGAAGATTAAACGATAAAAATGCATATAGCTATACAATTACTGATAGCTATCGTAATATCAGAATTTATCGCGATCGTACCACAAGATGTTGTACAGTCGTTGGTTAGTGTGGCATACTTGGTGATATTCTTAGCTAACTTTATGCAGGTGGAAAGCATCTACAACTTCACATTCAACAGATCACATTTGAATAATCAGCGCCAGTTAAGAAAGGACATAATGAAGACTAAGAAGGACCTCACGAGCACGTCTTCACAGGATGAGTTCTCCAAGTGGGCCAAACTCAAACGTAGACATGACAAGCTACTCAAAGAACACGAGGATAATAAGCAAACTAACACCAAAGCGCAAGTATTGATAAAACCATTCGTAAAGGTCGTCATGTTCGCCATACCTTCAATTCTACAATTTGGAGTAACTATTGCGAATGGAAAGCGCACTATTATACATCTTCCACCTCAGAATTGGTTTGGTAGCGTACTTGGTTTAGTCTTTTGTCTCCCCTTTAGTCCGAGAGGCACTATATCTGCTACTATCTACGGCATGGTCGTTAAGAGGGTATTGAAATTGCTCAAACAATTCAAACAAGATTTAGGTATTATATTATTTGGCGTTAGTCAACCAGAAGTGAAGAAACAAAAAGGGAATGTAAGTGAAGACAAGAAGCAGGATGCTAGCCATACCAAGACACCACTCAAAGCAGAGTAAATGTAGTAATAATGTTATATAAATTAAATCATTTTAGAAACCTGCTGCTGATCTCAGACTTTCAATCTTTTTGAGTACTTCTCCAGATGTTCTATCCAATTCGTTCGCAATTGCTTGCTGCTTAGTCACAGGTAGACTTGCGTAAAGTTCACATAAGTCTCCATCAACGAAAGCTTTGCATGGAATGTAATAACTTCTAAATCCGAGATGATCCCTTCCAACTAAACTAGGTGACTCTTGACGCATATGCAACTAAGTGATGTTAGTGTGATACGAAAGAAATGGAAGACTACTTACTTCTAACGTTGACATAAATTCAATATCGTCCTTGCTAGCGAATGGTATTATCATTCCAACAGTACCGTGTAAACATGTATATACGAGAACATCTCTACCACCAGCACTCAATTGTGATTTTGTTATGCTTGTAACGATATCACCAACGTAGAAGTGTGCAAGCAATTTAGACCTATTTGGTGCACCGTGATATAAACCTCTTGCATGAAGAAGACCACCACCACTTTCGTCTTCGTCTACCCATTCAGATGTCGATTTGTCAACACGTGTAATGAAAATATTACCAAATTTATCTCCACCTGCAACGGTATCGTAGTCAACAGGTGTTGCAGTTGTCGTCCATCTTGACATAATGTCATCAGCGAAAACTAATAATCTGTTTTCCGGTGCTTTGTAAACCGCAAATGACACCGATTCTTGCATGTCTCCGACGTATATTCTTGACCCAACTACATTCAAATTGACAATACCTGCTGCAAATGACTTATTCTCGCATTTACGGAGTAGTCTCTTTTTACCGAGATCGTACAACCGCAAAGCCTTGCCGACACCCGCCAACAGGCGGCCCTTGAATGCGTGAATTGCGTAAGGAACATCGTCAATATCAGTCTATAAATAATGTTAGGGGTGTATATTATGTATTATAATCATAGCCTACCTTATGGAGCAACTCCAGTTGGCTATCTTGGGTAACTTTGTATACTCTTAAATATGCTTCTTTGTGTGATTGAGGCATCATCATACGATCTTTGGCTGTACCGACAACAAGATGGGTTTCATCTTCGTGCCCAGCCCATTGTACAAATGCCGCACTGAATGCTGCTTCATTATTGTCCAATTCTACTTTATTGACAGTCGTAAGTGTGACTGGATCAATCATTCTCACGCAACTTGCCCAATTTCCAGCTTCCATGCGGACATTACCAAATTGAACGGCGTCAAAGTTGTGCTCCTCTGGATTGTATCCTTTACTAGTGAGCAATTCAGCTTGTCTTTCTCTGCTAATTGTACGATGATCACTTTCAATCGTCAAGAAGAGTGGGGCAGTAGGATGCAAGAGTATTTTTCTAGGTGTGTACGATAATGCAACGCTGTCTTGTTTCATCCTCTGACCGACATTAGGTAATGTGAATATTCTCAACACTGTATCGCTAATACCGATCAATCCATCAGGGCAAAGTTCTGCATTGAATGAGCTGACTTGATCTAAGGGTTCATAAAGGAGTGGTGTAAAGTACATTTGATCACCATGGGCGTAGTTCAAGAAGGTTCTAGTTGATAACGCCATGACAGCTTGTTGTTTATCAACCGTGACTCTACGCAAAACTACTGGCTTTGCTCCCAAGAAACGTGTTCTCGTGTCTGCCAAGCTACCATTTACGGTGTCTAAAACTGTACGCAAGAGAACACCATTCGCTAAACCGATATTGACGAACAAGGTTGGATTATACTTGTCTAGACTCTTATCGAGGATTTCAGCAACACATATTGATGATGGCTGAGCTGTTACTGCTTGAACAGACACCACTTCAAGCGTATTTTCAGGATCGAGTGATACTATTCTAATAGTTTGGTCATCACATCCCAACGCGAGGTATGGACAACGTTGCCTGCCTTGTGGAACCTCTCCTATTGACATCGTTGTAACTGTTGATTCCATACTCTTACGTTCTTGGAACTCATTAAGCTGCCCTTCATTGTCCATTTCAAAGTATACTAATTCACCGTTTGATAAAGCAACACATACTTGACGTGAATTTGTTGTTGACGCTGTAATATATGTATCTGATGGTGACTTCCACTCATTCACACGTTTGTCATTAAGAATGTGCCTTATGCCTTGAGGGAAGACTTGGATCATGCTGTCTTCACCGAGTTGATCAACTGAGAGTGTAGAAACTGATGTGGCCAAACCGGTATCAGATACTTCCTCGATTGATTCCCCTATACCTAAAACTAATGTACCGTTGACGAAAGAGAGTACAATCAATGAATCGTACATATCTTGAGCGTTCTGCTTTAGTGTCCAGATACCGTTAGGTGGTGCAGGCAGTTCAGAGCTAACAGCCTCAATTACGTCCAAACCATGCCTCATCACTCGTAAACTAGAGCGTGAGCCAACACCAGATGCTGTATATATTTGTGGTGTATCACCTGCATATATAGATTGCACTTTGGCATCAAGTATTGGAGCAAGAGACTGAATTTCATCAACTGGAACCAAATTATCAAGCCCACGTGGTGTAAAGTAAGCTGATTCTATTGGTAATGGGTTCTCCAATGATGGCATACCATTATTTTCGTAACTTGAGGAAGAATATTCCAGTTCGTTGTCATCGTCACCGAGCTTTTGGAATTGATAGAGATTATGGTTTGAGAATTCACTAGATGCAAATAAATAACCGGATTTAAGAATGTTGATTGAGTTAGATGGTGGAATTGTATCAAAGTATTTTATGCGTAAACTAATAACGTCTTCACCGTTAAGCTCCATTGTCAATTTGAACAAATCACCTTGTTCAGATTGCAAAAGAAAGAAGAATGCACCCTGAGATGATATTAGAGAAGGTAACACGTGTGAGCAATCTAACTCACCTTCATCTTATGAAGAACTGCTGATATGATAATGGTGCCGTCAGATGTATTGTTTTCTAATGGGTGGCTTCTCTTTGGAATTGGAACTCTATGAGATTCTGATTCTGGTCTATACCAAATGAGATAATCGACGGTGCAAATAAGAACACCAGAAGGACCATCAAATGTATCTGTAGATGCTGATTGGCCACCAGGCACTTGTATAAGCATGTTAGCTTTAGGATCGGTAGGTTCTGACCATTTTTTGACGACATGATTGAGACCTAAGTCAAGTTCATAAAAGGTAATCAGCTTATTGCTATTTATGAGAGCTTCTCCAGTTGGATCCTGATCTATTTCCTCATAGTCAGTCTCCAATGCAGCGAATTGAGGATTCTCGTAACCAGTGTCGACAGCGGTGATATGATGGGTGATTGAATTGTTTCTATTAGCTTCCAAGGGTGAGGATATGGTGAGATTTGCTTGATTATCTCTGTTAAGGATGTATACCAACTTGGACTTGTCGAGTGAGGCAATCATGAGTGATCTGCCTTTTGGATCGCATGTAAGGAATTGACCTGGTATTATTCTCCTAACACCAGTTTTACCATAGGTTTCAGAGTGTAAAACGACGAGTTTGTCGCCCACTAATTCCAAAACTGTGAGTTTACCAGAATCTGAGGATACAACGATGAAATCCTTTTTTGAACCAGTTAACTTGAATGCTTTTATTGATCTAATTATACTAAATAACCTGCTACTGGCTATCAATTCTAGTTTGATAGTCTCAAGGTTCAACCTGTAGATCTCGAGGATATTTGACTTGTTAACAGCGATCTCTTGTGATTTCGTGCCGCTAAACTGACCAACTATGGACTCATTTATATTCTGAGGATCCTCTAGGGTGAGATTGTAAAGATGAAGGGACATGAGATGGTAGTGAGGAGCTAAGAGATAATAAGAGGCTCACAGAGGCTATTATTAGAGACTATAGAGATGCTCAAATGTTGTGTTATAGGACACAGCGCATAGCTCTTGGGCAGAAGACCCGTATAGCTGGGGATAACAAGCAGATGAACAGAGATATAGGGAGATGCGAGGAGATAACAACGATAACAAGCTAATAAATAAATAAAATTATACATTCGGCTTTATTCATATGCTGTAACTAAGTTTAATACGTAAACACACCTTAGACTGCTACAGCCAGGATAAATCGCAGCGATGGCGGATGATAGCGAGAAAGCTATTAGAAAGGGTGAGTATTAATTTAATAAAACCTCTTTATTATCCCTTGGCCGATCTTTTGATAGATTCATACCTCTAATCTTTAAAGCCATTCTCTATTGACGCGTTACTGACATCAATACAGCCAGGAGAGCAGTAGTAATGTCTTCAGATCTGGCTTCAAATTTAAGCCCTTCACAAAGCAGCTTAGCTCAATCTGCGCAGGCTGCCTTTGCTTTCGATGGAAATCCGAGCTACTACAACAGCATCACAGATTTAGCCTCACTTTCTGAGAGCATTAATGAATACGAAAGAGAAAAAGACGTACAATCGCCTGAAGAGACTCACGAAATTAATGACTTTAGCCCTCCAGTGCCGGCGTCTTCCAACTCGGACCGTCAGTCGGAAATCAGTATAGAGAGTACCACAGATGAGGAAGACGACAATTTATTCGATTCTTCCACATTACGTAACGCTTACAACAACTATATTGAACAAGGTAGCACGCTCCAGCCTTCACCGAGCAAGGCACTCAGTTCAGTCGACGACGGCACCCACTTGACTGTCAGAGAAACTAACGCGAACCTCGAAGAAGTTAAAGTACCAGAGAATGTCACACACGTTATGATAGGGAATACCGCAACGCCCGAACTCGCACCAAGTTTCCTGCGCACCCTCTTTAACAACAACTATGAGAGTCTTTTGGTGCTCGATATTCCAGATTGTGGTATTACCACACTCGGCGACGAGTTGTCCCAGCTCACAAAGCTCGAGGAGCTGAACGTCTCAAATAACTTGTTCACGGGATCAACACTCCCAGCCATCATATCTACACTTGGGAGCAATCTGCGCCTACTCAAAGCCGACAATTGTGGTCTTATTACACTTCCTAGAGAGCTTACTAGAATGACTGGTGCGTGTTTATCTAGACGTCGGAAATCTCGCTAACAAAATCAGGTTTAAATACTCTATCTTTGCGGAATAACAGAATGCCAAATCTTCCAGCTTGGCTTTGTATGCTGCCTAATTTGGAGTTGCTTCTAGTCGATGATAATTCATTTAGCGCGCCTTGGAAACCGATTATTTCCCCAATTCTCTCGAGTACAATTAGAGATAAGTCCAGCAATCCCCCGACACCAAGGATAGGATACACCGGTAACGGTCTTCTTACTCCTCAGCAAAGATCACTCACTACGGATGCGGGTTCGATTAGCTCCCGTCCAAATACTCCAGACACAATGAGAAGAATGAAATCAACGACTGATTTGTCTAGTAATACTCCGAAACCACCGGATAGGCTTACTAGCTTGTACGGTACACCTAATGATGTTTCAAATAATACTTTAGCGCCCCAAAGCGCAGCCGATAATCAGTCAACTTTAAACAGGAAATGGGGAATTTTCAAGAAGATGTCAATAAATAGACTTAGGAGTGCTTCAAATGTTGCTCTTAGAAGCACATATTCAAGCCATCAAAGTAATCCACCAAGTGCTGTTATGAATAGCAGCGCTTCTACAATTAATGTCACTAGTCTAAATCGGCAATCATCACCTAACCCTGGCTCAATTGCTGAAAGTAGCGCATCATCCAAGGCTACAAAGAGAAGATCATTTTTGCCTTTGAATAATGCCAATGGATTGGGATTGAGTACATCACCAACGACTAATACATTTAATGAAAATGAGGAAGATGAAAGCAAACAAAATGACTGGTTGAACAGCCCAACAGATGGTCAAGATAGAAGAGAAGAAGAGTACGCGAGAGGATTCAGATTTGTTATGAATTACCTCAGAGATCTGTTCGATTTGGGTGTTGACGCTGAAGAAGAGATGGAATATGAAAGTGATCCATCATACGTTGCCCTTCCATTAAATAGAGACTCAGCGAAGTTTTCAACACTTTCGCAAACATTGGGTCCGCCAACAAATACTACTCACTCGAATAACCCTCAAAATGCTCCCACACATGTACAATTGATGGGAAGACAGACTACGACAGACTCATCAATGATTTCGAGACAACCGTCTGAGTCATCATGGTCACAATCTAATAGAACAACAATGTCTTCTATTGACGATAAGTCAAGTCTTTCAATTAAAGAGAAAGAGCCACCTCTACCAGCCATTCCAGCAGTTCATGGGAAGGCTGATCCAAAACGTCAATATCACGTCATAAGAGAAATTATAGAAACAGAACGCACCTATGTTAAAGGTCTACAAGAATTGGTTGACATTTATGTCATTCCATCAGAATCTGAAATCTCTCTCGCTGAACGCAAGAGAGTTTACATGGGTGTTGAAGGATTACTTGCATTCCACAAAGATTCTATGCTTCCTTCATTAGAGCAGGCTCTTTATTCACCAGCTGACGAGATTGTGGTGAACGTAGCCAAGATTTTCATTCGTCATGCAGCTTTCCTCAAAATTTACAATATATATATTAACGAATTTGATTACGCTCAGAACAGAGCTAAGTGGTGGATGGAGAAGGATCCTTATAACTCACCGCTTAGTCCGAAGAGCCCAGGTGTTGGTTCATTGTCGTCGCCAACATTGTCTAGTTTGACCGTCAGCAGTGGTCCTAGTGGAATGAACATTGCATTGCCAGCTAGTAAGCAGCCATACGCTTATCCACCATTGAGCACGAAAGAGAGGAAGAAGATTAGACAATTTTGCAAAGCTGCGAGGAAGAATCCACTCCACACGCAGATGAATCTCGAAAGCTATCTTTTATTGCCAATTCAGCGTATACCGCGTTACAGAATGCTGGTGAGTATTTTTCTTTTTTGGAGTCGGTTAATTTTTTGCTTACAATTTAACAGCTTGAAGAGTGTTTGAAGTACACGACTCACAGACATCAAGTGGAGCCTCTCATACAGGCACTCGATCACATTGCGAACATCGCAATTGACATGAACGAATCAAAGCGTGATGCTGAAGGACGTTTCCGCTTGGTTAAATGGCAATCACGTATCCGTGGAAAATTCCCATCACCCCTCGTACAACCACACCGTCGCTTACTTTTAGATGGTGGATTGCGTTTGCTGAAGGTAGTTAAGAAGCTCGAGTATCAAACTGAAGTAGCACCAGTTACGGAGGATGAAGAAACAAAACATATGCAGGTTGTGGCACTCCATCAAGATACCGCACCATCTAGACCATTAATTGGTCTCCTGTGCACCGATCTTATGGTGCTCTGCAAAGATCTCTCTAATGGCAGCGATCCTGATTGTCCTGTTGACCTTTACGCTGTGTTGAGGATACAAAACGCAGCACACCCTGCCGTTGTACATGGTAGTACTATCCGTCTTGTTGATCATCGTGCTATCCTTTATCTCGATTGTGAAGACGTCTCCACCGCGCTCACATGGGCTCAGGCAATCAATCAGGATATGTCAGCAACATGGTAAACCAACATACATTCTAGGCAACACTCTTTAGTTTCTTATGGAGTTTTTAAACTTGCTAATTGAACTGTTTTTTGACATGAAATTTTTAACAACTTTATCTTGTAGTTATACCACATTCGCTTTCAGTACTGTATTAAGATTACTTTTTTACTTTAAAAACATATATAATTCTACAAGAAAAGTTTATTTTCGAAATTGTTCATACTGATGATCCTTGAGGTATAGCCTCTCCTTGAGCGATCATTTTGTATTTACCGCTTCTCCAACCGACGTTGCTTCCGAATACACCCATGAGGTAGATTGGGAAAGCCAGTAGCTCTCTTAAGCACCAAAAAGCGATAAATTGTGGTAAAGAATTACCAATTGGTGAGATATAATGAGGTGAGGCATATTTATAGGTATTTATGATAGCCAAATCGACACCTAGCCATCCAGCAAATAGCGGGAAAGCAAGTAATTCTAGGTATCTCGCTCCAGTGAGGTTCTTCAAGGACCATATAATGAGTGGGATGAGTGTAACACTCTCAGTTAATGGTTCTAAGATGGTTGCGAGCCATACCATGTACTTCCTCACTCTAATCCAACGGACACGTCTATCTATGTATTGTCTTAAAGACATATCACCGAGGTTTGTACCGACGATGTCGTCAGTGATAGCATGATCGAGACCCAAATCATGCCATATTGCACGTGCTATCATGTTATCTTCAGCAAGATACCTTGAGAATGCCTCTATGCTGCCTTGAGGTTCCTGAACGGACTTGCTTGTCTTACTTGGTACTTCGAGTCTCTCGACGTCGCTACGTCTATACATATTACTCTTACCCATAACGCAGCTGTCGATAGCGAGCTCGTTTATAGCTGTATACATCTTGAAGTGCACAGTATTCACGAAAACGCGCTCGACTTGGGCACCAATATCTAAAGAAGGATGTACAGCCATTGGTATGTGGTGTACTAGTCCAACACGTTTACCACGCCTTGAAGGACGTTGGAGAGCATCGACTGAGCGTGCACAGACTCCACTATTAAGTTGTACGTTACTATCAACAATCCAGAGGATATCATTGTGTGCACCATAGAATGCCTTGATCAGGTTATTGACTTTCGGATTAACGCCGCTGAGAGTCTCACCAACTAAAATGCGTGATGGTACATCTGGGTATTTCGATATTAACTTCTCAGCTATTTCTATAGAAGGATCACTATCTGAAGCAACTGCGAATATAATTTCCAAATTAGAGTAATCTTGTTGAAATCCGCTTTCTAGATTTGCGTATAGATTTGGATCAAGACCCTTGAGTGGACGTATGAGTGTTACGCCGGGTACACGCTCCCTCGGGAGTGATGATAGCGGTGAACGTGCGAGTACTTTGTATTTCCGTTTGCTTTTGCTTCATTAGATATTACACTTTCAATAGAAGGAAACTCACGTTGTCCTATAACCAAAATAGAAGACACCGCAGAGGACGACGGACCAGCCGAGAATTCCAACAGCGAGAACTTTGAGTATGCTTTAGTATATGTATAGGTGCTATTAAACTACTCACCTCGCCCTGCAAGCCGTAGGAGACCCATCTCGGAAAAAAGGTGATGGGAGTAGCGAAGAAAAGGAATTAATGTGGATACCATGATGTAGATGATTGTAATCATATTTATATGCTACTCTAGATTCAATAAAATACTTTCACTATCAGCTCACACCTTCGATCTCTTCCTCCAACATCAAAATGAACTTCTTGAGGAATATAAGCACAAATCTACGTACAAACGCAGTAAAATCGATGAGAACATACTCCACTCAACCTAGAATCAGCCTCGCAAACCTCATAAACAGCGGTAGCAAGCCGAACAGCCAAGATCCACTCACTGGTACGAGAGCACTCACACCAGAGGAGATATGGGCACAGGCACACCAACAGCGTATGCGTACACTCGCTCAGGAGCAGCCATTGTCTCTCTACGCTGGACGCACCGTCGTCGTTGGAAAATACGACAAAAACAGCGCAACTTCACAAGTAGAGAGAGCATGGAAGAGATTGAATGGTACATTAGCCAGAAATGAAGTGAGAAGAGACCTCATGCTCCGTGATCGCTATGAGAGACCGCATCAGATGCGCAGAAGACTGAAGAGTGAGAGGTGAGAAGACTGTCGTGTTTCTAATGACACATACTAACTATATGCAGACATAGAAGGCGATTCGCTGAGTACATCAGACAGAAAGTCAGTCTCGTACATAGCATCAGAAGACGCAACGAGATGTTAAAGAAGTAGGAGTTATTTTGTAGCTGGATTTCTTGTATCAGATAATAGAAAGTATTTATATTACAAACAGTGTGCTCGGAGAGTAAAATCTTTGGGAACTACAGAAATAAGGAATGTAAAATATTATAGACGATCTCACTATTAAAATAATAGTAAATTTACTTTAAAACGTCTATTGATTTTTCACTGACTGTAAATTTGGTGAGCCACCAATCATACTCTTTTTATAAGACGGTCTGGTCGAGATCACATAAATTTAAAAATGCTTAGAAGCGCAATCACAAGGAGTCAGCTAAGCAGAGTAGCAAAAAGCTCTCATAGATCCCTCTCTAGTTCTGCCTTTAGAAATGCAGAGACAGCCCCAATGATCAAACTCACCGTAGACGGTAAAGAAGTGCGTATTCGAGTTTATTGCTGTATTATACGCTAAACGTTATACCACAGGTCGAAGTTCCACAGGGTACTGCCCTCATTCAAGCTTGTGAACTCGCTGGTAAGTACAGGTGCAGGTATCAGCCTACAACAGCGCTCACGCGCCATAGGCGCCACTATTCCACGTTTCTGCTACCACGACCGCCTTGCAATTGCTGGAAACTGCAGGTTAGTCTCAGCCAATCAGAGTGTCGATATACTAAGTCCTATATAGAATGTGTCTCGTTGAAGTTGAACGTGCTCCAAAGCCAGTAGCAAGTTGCGCTATGCCAGCTATGCCAGGCTCTAACGTATTCACCAACTCTGAGCGTACAAACAAGGCTAGAGAAGGTGTCATGGAATTCCTTTTAGCTAACCACCCACTCGATTGTCCAATTTGTGACCAAGGTGGTGAGTAAATTTCTCTCTGCGCCTTATTTACTCTAACTTTTACAGGTGAATGTGATTTACAAGATCAATCGATGCGTTACGGTTCAGACCGTTCCAGATTTTTTGAAGTTACAGGAAAGCGTGCAGTAGAAAACAAGGATTTCGGTCCACTTGTTAAGACCTCCATGAACCGCTGCATTCAATGTACAAGATGTGTTAGATTCGCCAACGAAGTTGCTGGTGTTGAGGAATTAGGTACAACAGGACGTGGAAATGACTTAGAAATCGGTACATACGTACAAAAGACCCTCGACAGTGAACTGTCAGGTAACATTGTCGATTTATGTCCAGTTGGTGCACTCACTTCAAAGCCATACGCTTTCACCGCCAGACCATGGGAATTGAAGACTACTGAGACTGTAGATGCTTTAGACGCAGTCGGTTCTAACATCAGAGTCGACTCAAGAGGACACGAAGTTATGCGTGTACAACCACGTGTCAACGACGATGTCAACGAGGAGTGGATCAGTGACAGAACCCGTTACGCATGCGACGGTTTGAAGTACCAAAGATTAACAAACCCACTCATTAGAGTCGGTGATAGATTCCAAGCTGCTTCATGGCCGGATGCCTTAGCTACCGTTGCCGACAGTCTTAAGAAGTCTGGTGCAAAGGGTGACGAGATCCAAGCTATTGCTGGTTCACTCGCTGACACTGAATCACTCGTCGCTTTGAAGGATCTTCTTAACAAGTTAGGCTCAGAAAACACCGCTCTCGAAACCAAGAGAGGTAACGCACCACCAGTTCACGGTGTTGACCACCGTTCAAACTACCTCTTCAACGTCACTATTCCAGGTTCAGAAGATGCAGATGCAGTTCTCTTCATTGGTACTAACCCACGTCACGAAGCTGCCGTCATTAACTCACGTTTCCGTAAATCATACTTGCACAATGGCACTGACTTTGGTGTCATTGGTGATAAATTTGACGCCATCTACGACTACGAACATATCGGTGTTGACGCAAAGACCGTTGGCGACTTCCTTTCTGGTGGTGTCAAGTCACCATTCGCTGAGAAGTTCAAGAACGCAAAGAAACCATTGATCGTCGTTGGTTCAGCCGTCGCTGAACACCAAGATGCTGAATCTGTCTACGCTGCTATTGCCAAGCACGTTGAAACCAACAAGGAAAGATTCTTGACTGAGGAATGGAACGGTTTCTCTACTTTGCAAAGAGTAAGTGTTTTTCTCATAAAAAAAATCCTCACTAACATGCGCTAGGCTGCTTCACGTACCGCTGCTTATGACGTTGGTTTCGTTCCATCACATCAAGCACAATCAACAAAAGCCAAGTTTATCTACTTGCTCAATGCAGATGACTTTGACCCAGATGTAATCCCACGTGATGCTTTCGTCGTCTACCAAGGACACCATGGTGATGTTGGTGCACAATACGCTGATGTCGTCTTACCAGGTGTTGCATACACTGAAAAGGGCACAACCTGGATCAACACTGAAGGTAGAGCACAATTGGGTAGAGCAGCTATCTCAGCACCAGGTGCATCGAGAGAAGACTGGAAGGTCATTAAGGCATTGTCAGAACTCATCGGCAAGCCACTTCCATATGAGGATATTGTCGCTATTAGAGACAGACTCTGGGAAATTTCACCTGCATTAACAAGATATGATGAGTTGGAAGCACCATCAAGTGTATCAGTAGGATTAGGATTGGCGGAGTTGGTCAAGAACGGTCAAGCTACCACTTCAACTACACCATTCCAAAAGCCATTTGAGAACTTCTACCAAACTGATCCAGTTTCAAGGGCGTCTGTCACCATGGCAAACTGTGTTAAGTCATTTGTTAAAGGCCAAAATAGCGAGGAGACATCAATCCCAGTTGGCAAGGATGAACAACAAAAGCAATCAAAACATGCTTAAATTCTAGAAGAAAAAAAATAAAACAAGATGGCATTCAAGAGACACAACTAATCCACTCACACTTTCTCTTTACTTTTTATTAGATGAATTTGACTTGGATAAATTCCTATATCCTAATTGTAAATTTAACGCAATCTCATTACTATTTAAAAACAAAGTCTGTAGATAACTATATAGTAACTATCTAATAGCTATCTAATGATTGACCAGTCTTCTTCCTTCACTACAATCAGGATGCTTAGTAGGGTATTTAGCAGAACGACGTTGAATGCGTTAAGAATGCACAACCAGCGCAGTATACAAACTAAATCTAATCTTTTACCTATTGTCAATCCTACAAGAGCTACTGCAGTAGCTACACCATCCCAATCACAATCACAAGGAATGAAAGTTAGATCCTCAGTCAAGAAAATGTGCGACGGCTGCTCAATAGTAAGAAGAAAAGCTAGACTTTATGTAATTTGCTCGAAAGATCCAAAGCACAAGCAGGTGAGTATGCTTTTGTATCAAAAAGATAATTACTAAGACTGAATAGCGTCAAGGATAAAAGATAATGTACAATAATTTGTAATAGAATGCATTTTTTACTCTATTTTAAACCAAACTTCTTCCTTTACCGTCATTTATGAGTTTCTTCAATAAACTGAAAGGTGGCGAATCTAGCAGCAAGACAGCGCCATCTGATGATAGCCAATCGTCTTGGTTTTCATCCATCTCCTCTAAGTTCGGTGTGTAATCTTCTACGATAAGATAGCATTCCTAATCAAACGATAGGAGGCGGTTCAGATGATAGCAAATCATCTTATAAATCTACCAAAGCAGTCGATAAAAGCGAGAAACGTCGCCAGGCATGGCGACAATCCGATAGAGATCTCTGGGCTGATGAGGAGGACGACGTTGAGGATCCAAAGTTAAAGCAGTATTACAAATATAAGAAAGATCGCGCGAAGGAGAGAGATGCAAATGAGAATAGTATCTTTACTCAAGTACAGCGGGCGTTCAGTACGTCAGATTATCTATGCCAAGTCTTGTCCTTTGCTAAATATATCATACAGATGAACGTGGAGAAGTACTCACGCAGGTGTGTTATAGGGTTTTATACGTTCTACAGTCTTAATACCAGGCAGGTCGAAGAACAATTTCACAATATGGCTTCAAATGCTTCAAAAATGGCTGGAGAGGTGGGTTTTACCTTAATTATTGACTTCAACACATCTAATAATATACTCAGGCTCAAAACACAGCTGCCAAAGGTTTGTTTCACTTACTCATTTTGTTTTTGCTCACAGGAACGCCTAGAATCTGCTAAGAAGGTAAGTATCTACTCAGTTAATAAGCTTATTTGACATCTTTAGACACTCGGTAGTTGGTTCTAATAGCATTTTGTCATATATCATCACCTTTTTCATATCAATAATCAATTTCAACCATCACTTTAGTCAATTAGTGTTGTTGTCCTCAGTAGTCTGCATATGCGAGTATGAATTAGTCTACCACCTCTATATTATCAACGTAAACTCCTTAGCAATACCACCACTGATGTCTTCCAACCTTGTATGTCAAAAAACTATTATCTTCTAAGTATCGAATGAGAATATGTCATCTACACACAACATGTACTAATGCAAAAATAACTTCAGCATAAAATCATTTTAATGTAAAAATGATTAAAAATATATACCAATTGACCGATGAGAGATTCGAACTCCCGGCCTTCAGATTTGGAATCTGCTGCGCTACCACTGCGCCAATCAGCCGTTGTGCTTAGTTTATTTTTCGATGATTAGTATTCAATTTTGCGGAATAACCGTTTTAAATCTACTCTTGTGGCGAATTTAATATGAATCTACATAGTTCCATCTGGGACTTTCAATCAGAATTGGCGATACTTGGGCATGATATCGTGATTGATGGTCTGGGATACACTTTCTGGATATACTTGACCAATTAGCCTCACACCTGACCGAAACTAGTACGACCGCCCTAGATTTTGTGTCCCGCAGCTTCGGCTAACGCACCACTTTAAAAGTTGATGGACCGATTGAGCTTTTTGGCCTATGAGTCACAAATGACGAACTATACTAAAGACCCACATGCCTGGAGACGTTTCAGCTACAAGAATAGCACGAATTGTATATAAAACAACAATAATAACCGCTAAAACAAAATGTTGGACCAACTTGCCCTAAAATTTCAAACCAAATGAAGTTCATAAAGCCACCAGGTACGTAAAGAATGAAGACATTCCATCGCTTTTTATACCCCACTCTTAAAGAAGATAAGCGCCTCACGAATGGCCCGGAAGAGCAGGCTCAACCGCTGTTACTGAAACCGCCATGGTAAAGAGACTACGATATTAATTAGACACCGGAAAGTTGATCCCTAGTACATACTTTGGCTATAGGAAAGGCTCGGGTAGAGACGTATTCTACGTCACTGAATCTATGCAAATGCTTTGAAGCAGAAGGTAGTACTCGCTGGCCTAGACGCACACGGATCTTTCAAAAATGTCATGCATGAAACGCTTCTCGATAAATGCAGGATGGTCGGACTATCAACATATCTCAAGAGATCGATAGCATGCCTTTGGGGACGAAGAATATGCTTCAATTATCCAATTACAGTTCTTTGACTTTTACACTTAGCAAAGGCTCCCCACTAGGTCCTCAGTAAGCGGGCCGTTGTGTTTGATATACAACAGTACACTTTATGAGTTTCTCAGACCGCAATTGACTATGTGCTCAAGATACCCTGGTCGTTCGTCATAACAGAGAACAATCGAAAAAACGTAAATCATCAGGACACTTTACGACATTAATCACGAAACGCTTCAAGCCAATTTAACGCGACATTCAGACCTTCATACTATAAGGAGTATTGATGGATGTAGTTAAACTCTGTATCGTCTTGATATGTTTAGATTTCGTCATCATTATCCTTGGATACGAAAGTGATAATAAAAAACATTGCGGCGCAGTAGTGGTAAGGGTTCATACTTTCATGGGGATTAAACGATAAATTTCATTATTATTTATACACCAAACATTCTGAAATTTAATTGAATCGAACCTTTACAGTGAAATTTTTCAAAGATGATTTAATTTTGGATACCTTTATTTCTTATATAGAAAAACATTTATCAAGTTTCGTTTAATATATACCATTATGACATCGATACAAGATATAGCTAAAGTTCTAAATCACAATGACAGAGCAGGTATTATACGTCTATTAGGAGTAAGACCTGAATATGACTACAGAAATATCCCTGAAGTCTTAATTGGAGATCCTGATGATGATCTTTGGGTAAAATATGGACACTCTGAAGGAGGTGTTCCTGCAGTAGCGATAGAGAAAGGATGGCATTATAAAGGTTATGAAGGAAATTGGAATTGGAGTGATAGCGTCTTTGAATTTACGTCAAACACTATGGGGGACAGTGACTGGGATTCGATAGATGATGCTCTAGGAAGTTGGGGTTACTTCCGCACTGATTAAATTTGTTATTAGCTTTGGTAGAACAAGCCAATGCCTTTCTTATCCTATTTTACAAGAATGTAGTAATTTCCATTCACCAGAACAAACGATATAATTCTTTATAAGAAACAAAACAAAACGACCAGTAACTATAATGATAAAATTCTTCTTTATGAAGATAAATGTATTAAATTAAAAAAGAACTTATTGTAAAAGGTTTGATTCCTTAACCTGTGCCTTTCGTGTGGGCAATTAGAACTCAGGATACTGGTGTATACATGTTAAACACGTTATATTTTGATCATGTAAGTTGGCGGTTTTGTACAATTTCATCCGTTCCTCGTTGCCCTCATGTCCGTATTGCATCTCAGAGTTTCTAATATTGTGTTCGTACCTAGTCTCTAAATGACACTGTATGTTCAGCACCTGTATCCGAGTTTAGCTTTAGAACTGATATATGACATAGCTCACTAATAACCTAACTACTGAAAATAAATTCAGACGCATGATGTGCTTTTTTTAAACGTAGTCTATGACGTTTATATTTCAAATGAAGGTATGTGCGCGCTGTTATACCTAAGGAATTATGTTCTACAATGTATCAACAATGCCTATACGTTGTTAAGAAACATAGATGCATTTTACTAATAATTAATCTCTTTCATTACGCTTAGTTGAGATGTTTGTGAATGCAAGGTTAGCTCAACGTTTATATATCTACTTCTACAGTTATGACGGTGCAACGAATAATTGACTCTAATATGAAGACTCGGATAGTGATTTTTGGATATTTACACTAAGTGTTAAACGGAAGACACCAAAAATTAACTATCATCATCAAATTTGGAAGTATGTGTGTTCGACAATCAGGAACAGTAGTCCAATACTAAGACTTATTATGCATTACACCACTACACATCGATCGTCTTCAACAAACCAACCAAAGGAATCTCATTGGCACCTAACCTATGGCAGCGAAATGGAATAGTGATAGTAACGAGGAATATCACTATGTTAAAATGAAGAATAAAAATGACACCATGAAACAATGAACAATGTTGAGAAGGTGTATTGAGATAATTAGAACCGTACAATATATATTTATAAATATCTATCTTCTTATCATTTTTAACACCATAGTCTTTATTAAACGAATAAACACATCCTCCTATCTTGTATACAACGAACTCGCATCTTAACTTTGGGTGATCAAAGAGGTTTAGTTTAATGGCTACTTACTATCTTTTGTTTGACAGGCTTTCTTATTTGAAAACATAGTAGAATGACATATACTAATATTTGGGCGCTGACTAAAACTCACAAACTGTGGTAATTAATCAGTAAAACATTATTTAGAGTTAGATAATTACAATAATGTAGCTTCAATCATCAATAGCAACATTTGACAGATAGTGATAGGGGTAAGTAAATAACGGAACTGAGATTAGATTAAATCTTTTGCAAACCAGATGCAACACTTTTACAGATGTTTCTATATACTGTGAAGTTTCGCACTCATTGTTCCCAAGTTATATCATTCGATAGTTCATCTTAGACATACTATATTGCCCGTATGATGTATCATCATAATCAATTTACAAACTATAAGATATAGAAGTAAGTTAATTTTATCATTTAATTAGTCTAAACGACTGCTAACCTACGATAAGAGTGATTTCAACGCTGATGAAATGAAAAACAGGATGGCAGAGGTGTTGTTGTAATAAATATAAGCTGCTAACTCAGAAACAAGTAAACTGTATGAATTAGTACATCAATATAAATTATAAGTAAATGTTTTAATATCGTAAAAATTTGTTTGGAAGTCTCGTCGATTGTGATCACAATGTTTATTGATAATTAATAGTTGGGTGTTTATAGAATAGTTTGATCTATCAGGGAAGTTAAATAAACATTCCAACGGATGGTGAATATATTAGACTATAAGTTCGTACCATATTCTTGCTTTTAAACAGTGATGACGTATCTATGACTTTTTCAATCTACCAGTTCGACACATGCCAATCTGATTATAGAGGTTTATTGGATATTTATAAGGCCTGATAATCGCCAGTGTATTCGCACTTTGATTCGCTATCATAACTGCAAGTAGAATGTCGTCAGTGATATTGAATGAAAGGTCTATCCATGGAGTAAACATCTGTTAAACAATTACCTTCTGAAGGTGCATTCGTTTTATATAATGCTTCTAGACGTAGGCGGGTGCTTCACGTTTGGTATCAGCACTATTTATTTATTCACGCATAGACGTATTGAATTCAAGGTGAAATGAAATGAACAATATAGAGTTGATAATAGATACTGCACATATGATGTGAGCAATACCCAGATGACAGTGATATCTGTTTGTATGCTCTTGTTTCAAGAATCCAAGGATCCTCCTCATACGTTATAGCAGATATATTGCTTGTTCGACGTAGTGGCCACTATCATATAGAATAGGCTAGGTTTCGATCATTCATTAGAGAACTTAATGTCAATACCTGGCCATATTGCTTTCGATGTGTTAGAGATCTACTCGAATGCCGTACACAGAAATGAAGTCTGACTAAATGATCGGTGCAATAGGCTCAAGGGGTAATAGGGTAACAACATCATATGAAAATTACAATTACTTGCTTGATAGCTGATGAAAAGCTGGGACTCTTACCCTATAATATGACTCATTTTTAGTATAAGCATGGTAAGAAAGCGACTCAAATGTCCTGATGCATTATTTAGAAACCAATAAGATTATATTAACATTGAATGGTAATTGACAAATGTAAGATTCCATTGGTCACAATCGACATCTCATTCATGTTGTCTACGGGCCTGAAGAATAAGATAACTATCACATGGTAATGTTCCACTTCAAATGAACCACTTCTACTTGGTATGTGAAGCTTTGCTCTCCAACTCATCTCTGACAAATTGATAGTACAATTTATGCATTCATTTTATATAATAATCACGTTTGAAATATGTTACAAATACTAACGAAGCACTCTTGGATTATTGTAGGATAATCACTGTTCTATTGGTGTTACCGCTGTGGTAGCCCCATAGATGCCTACCATCTCAGATCGCAGTGGACCACAGCCAGATCGAGTCTCAGCGAAGATGAGCAAATGCAGCATCAGCACATTCTTAAAGGATGAAATGCGCTCTGGAGTCACAGGATATTCAGAAGGCTGCGTCGATCTAGCCATTATCCGATCACTTCCCATTTTGGGACACTTTTTAGTTTAGATATCGATAGATATCAGATTATTTCAGCCTATTCAGTGTCTATAAATTGCTAATATTCTATATCTCTCATAGATATCGACTTCTGGTCTTTGTTCGACGTCTGTGGACCGCAGTTTGGCTCGACAAGCAGCAGGAAGTGGGCAATCCTTTGAAGGGTGGAATGCGCTTTAAAGAGCGCAGCTACATTCAAAGGACTAGTACTAATTCCAAGTGTTAGTTTCGATCTTAGGAATGCACTATTTTGACTATTTAAGGCGAGACTTTCATCTCTTACTTCTTCATCAACTACGACCAACATCTCTAGCTCAAACAATTACAGAGAGTTAGTTCTTTCATGCAAAAGCAAAAACAGTTGAAAGGTGGGTACATGTTGCACATCAACCTCACTGACGTCAGCTCATAAATAGCCATGCTTAGATCACTGCTTTTGGCGCAGTCGTCTTATTATTTCTGTTCATGCAGAGACTCGGGTGGAGTATACACTGTATCTTTTGCATGTCAGCTCCGTAGAATCTTTGTCAGAACGGGTTGAGTAGCCCGTACGCGCACGAGTATAGAGACTCCTGACAATGCTACTTCGTCCGTTTTCTAAAGTCACTGACGGTGTTTTCGCTACAGGTTATGTGTACTCTATTGCACGCTTCCTCGCGCTACTGTCAGAGAAGACGGTTGAGAGTCAGTCTAAGCATTGTGAATTACCGTTGGTTCACTGCTCACGCTGGAATAGAGAATATAGTTAATACTATTTGGCCTATCGTTCAAACCATTCGGATATAGCTGCTTGCAGCTGGTAGGATTTATGTCCCAGCGGTGAATCCGCCCCCATTCACTGTAGCCACGCTGGGATATTAAATAGAGCAGAACTACCATGGGAATATTTTCCTGTATTTTCGATTTAGCTGGAAACAGCTGGTGAGGACCATATCCCAGTGGTGAATTCGCCCAGATTCACTGCCCGCGCTGTTGGGATATAGAATAGAGTTTTTGACGCTCTTTGGCCTATCGTTCAAACCGTTCGAATATAGTTGCTTGCGGCTGGTAGGATTTATGTCCCAGCAGTGAATTTGCCCCGATTCACTGTAGCCATGTTGGGATATAAATAGAGCTGACTACCACGGGAATCTTTTCCTGTATTTCGATTTAGCTGGACGCAGCTGGTGAGAACCATGTCCCAGTGGTGAATTCGCCCAGATTCACTGCCCGCGCTTTGGAATATAGAGTTCTTGACGCTCTTTGGCCTATCATCGGAATCTTTTCCTGTCTTCCCGATATAACTGCTCGCAGTTACTGGAATTTTGTCCCAGCAGTGAATTTGCCCAGATTCACTGTCCGCGTTGGAACATAATATAGAGTTCTTGACGCTATTTGGCCTGTCATTGGAATCTTTTCCTATCTTTTGGATATAGCTACGAGCAGCTGGTGGGAATTATGTCTCAGTAAAGAGAATTACCGCTGGTTCACACCTCGTGCTGGGCTCTATAACGTCTTGGTTCTCGTTTGAGCTATGTCAAACATTTATCTTGGCCGTTCTTGGAGGTTAAACATAACCGGTGAGCACCAATTAACCTTATAGTAATGTAAACTTATATCTTCTCTAAGTAATTCTTGCGGTGTCTGAAGTATCCTAACAGTCATTGGTAAGCCCTACATCTTTTACACTATCCTATAGATGCTTTAGTATGCAGCAAACTAATCCCAAATTTGCTCAACAGTAACCAAGCGTTGGTCACAACCGGTATGTCCCAGTATAATTCACAGCAAGGTAAACGATCTCACCTTGTAGTAGCTTTGGCAGCGGTGGAAGTAGTCTCTAGTATGGATCAACAGTAGCACAATTTACCGCAAAGTATTACAGCTCTTGTCAGTAATTCTGTGGTAGATATTGTCAAGTCACAATCGGTCATATTGGAGGACTAATCTATAGCTATACTGTTTGGTTTGGTATTCCAGATGGTGACACAAATCTGGTTAGAAATTAGGTTAACAATTGGTTCGAAGGTTGCAAAACCTCATACAAAGAGATATAAAATGTTGCGATGCGCTATCAATAGTATTCATTTGGCTCGACAGGGCGATGTACCAAGATATGATTTGCTGAACAAATATGGAGACAGCAGATTCACTTAAAACACACAAGGTCTCGAATTATGTGGGTGACTATCACCTCGAACACTCCCCTTGAATCCATCTCGGACGTCGGTAGATTTCTTGCAGTAAAGATCAGCAGTATCGACATAGCGGATGTTTCAATTCTATGTAGTAACATGACATTCATCGAGGTTAGACCTCATATGACAAGGCAGTATCACGAGCAGAAGGATGTTCGCTACAATAGACAAAGAAGGGAAAGTGTTGTGGGAAATGGGCTGTGAATGAAACAACCCAGGTGCCTTGGTGTCTTGCTTTTTGCAAACACCTTTAGCGTTTGGTCGCCTCATCAGCTCGTCTTCCATAAGCTTAACTCTAATATGATCGACACTGTAGGCTGACATTGTACTCTTGGTACATAAGGGCACTTTTTGTTTCTAGTTGAGGCATGTTAGTAAGCATCTCACTAGTTAAGGTGCAGCTATATGCTTCTTTAGCGACGGTTCTTTGAGCTGACTACGTAAGTCATATTATTTGTGTCTAGATTTACTGACACTTCATAGTGACTGGTGATTGGCAAATGTGGGTCTTTTTATTGAAACATTGGTTGTTGAGTAAGTCATTTTATTCTATCATGAGCTGTCTTACTCCTATGATATATTTACGGTTTATTTAGCAGCTCTTTGAGTTTCATCTGAGCATTGGTGATACCGGGGGAGTTTGGTTACTGAGGGAATCCAAAGGCTTTAGACATATAAGTAATAGAATAGCTCAATAGAATAGCTCAGTTATTAACAGTATCTTGGTCACTAAGAATTCAACCATGTCTGGTTTTTCTTTATGTCGCCTTATTCGTCTGCCAAAATATCATCTAACAGGAGACCTTAGCTTGGTTTAGATCTACGTAAAAAGGCTTACTTTTATTCTATGGATGGAAGCTATCGTAGTGATAGTCGTCGAACTCTGTACGAAAGGAATCGTTCGTTCGGATAGGCACTAGTCGCTTTAGTTTGATTCGATATGGTTGCAAATACATTCATTATATGACGGCTGAAGGTCTTTAAGCCAGCATCTGTGCCAAAAATGATAACGTTAGTCTCGCAGTAAATAGGGCTTTAGCCCATGACCTATATTAAGTGGTTACGTACATCTTACTCGAAGAATTATGTGTATTAACTACGGATGATAACTAATCTCGCGAGATGAATCTTTTGCAGATGTTCTGAATTGGAACAGGGGCACTGCAAGTAGTAGAGTCTTATAGTCTAACACTCTGTTACGCTCAAACTTTTTTCTAACGATTCTGTCTGACTTTTTCAGACAATCACCTTCGATGTAATTCTCTTTTTAAACACTACTTAATAGGGTTTGAATCGTACGTTAGATATAAAACTCTCGGGAATTTGTGTATTATGTTTATTTCAACGATTTCGGTTTGGGTACATTTCGTTCAAGCAATAAGACAGAATGCAACGATGTCCTTTGAGAGCATCATCTTCATTTAGACCATCGTGAGTAGTATTTTTTTTTGATATATAGGAACAACTTTGTCTCTAACAATGCACAGTCTTGATGTCAAGGGAATGTCATTAGATATCTCGCTCAGCCTAAGTTACTAGGCTATAAGGAAGATGTTGGTATTCCACTCGATAAGGGTATTATTAGGGTCAAAGCAACGCAAAAGCGAGAGTGCTCAAGAGGGCCTGGAATATCTGTGGAAGACAATTTGGAGGATTCTCGCTTTCATGACATATACCACCAGTGCTAACATGCAGATACCGAAGCTAGTCAATATGATGTTTTATCATTTGATTACCCAAAAGAGGGCGAGGGTGGTAAGAAAGTAACTATTAGCTATATTAACGAGTTAATGATGAATTTCTGCTCCTTCTTGTATATAATAGTCTGTTGAGATGGATTAATTGTAGTCTTACCAATTTATGTGACTGGACGCTAGAAAAAACGCTAGATGATGGGTAGAAGTAGACAAAAGTGCAGACTTATGCACTCAATTATATACTACTGTCTAAGTAAGCTCTCAAATAAGTTGCGAAATTGGTGAGGATGTCAGCCTGAGAAATCTTGCAAGCGGGTGAAAAAATAATTCCAGGAATCGTCTCTTTTATGTATGTAACATATAATACTTCAAGTAAATCTGAGGAACTAGTTTTACTTGTACTGCGAAAATCTGTTAGCAAGGCGAAATTTATATAGAAGACGATAAAACCTACCTTGACGAAACCAATAGCACTGGCATTCTCACGGAAGCATTGACGGCAGATGTCCATACCGTATTTCTAGAGAAAAGTTGTTAAGTATGGCGTATAATCTTTTATGGTAATAAACCTACACGGATCAAACCTTGGCCGTTCTTGCCGCATACACGACAGCTACGTGAACCTTTACCGTAGATTCTTGGGCGTGAGTACCAGACGTTGGAATGAGCCATCGAGAACTTGTGGTGGTAGATGAAGAGAAGCCAACTCGCAGGTCTTCATTCATTCAAAAATTTGATTTAAATTGTAATAAAATAATTTATTAATTAGTTTTATATATTTATTTAGTCTAGCCTCTAAAGCAGCTTTTTAGCCATATAAAATTGGTTTTGATGTAGATATTTATTCACTGTAAGATAGTTGAGATATATGATAATATCTGATATAGTTTGATATATAGCAACTATTGTATATAATAAGCAAGCTCAAACTACCGTATATTACAGTCTGACATCTCTTTCACTCTTACCATGGATTTAGCACAATTTGAAAAGGAAATTGCTACAAAAACATTCCTTAAAGGACAATTATACAGCAGCGACGATTTAGAAATGTATAAAAACTTACACTCTGCTATCGTGAGTTTGATATAACAACAGCGAAGACGAAACTGATAAGTGACTTATGTAGGCACCATTGCAAGCAGCACAATTACATGCATTCCCAAACACCGTTAGATACTTCTCACTCATCCAGAAACTCGAACCTGCTCGCAAATTAGGACTTGAACAGTTGACATTCGATTACTCAACATTCCCTAAACCAGTTCGTGTTGCAGATGCACCAAAGGAAAAGAAACCTAAGAAGGATGCTGCACCAGTCAATAAGGAAGCACCTGCAGGTACTTCAAAAGCTGGTGCTGAGGGTGCAGCAGCCAAAAAAGAAGGTAAAAAGGATAAACCAAAGAAGGAGAAAGCCCCACCTGCTCCACCGGCACCTGTTCTCCCACCAAGTCCATCTATGATCGATTTGCGTGTTGGTAAGATTGTTAAGGTTGAAAAACATCCAGACGCTGACAGTTTGTGCGTATAAACCATAACTATACTAGATTATACTAATAAACTACTAAAGATACGTCGAGCAAATTGATTTGGGTACTGAAACTAGAACTGTTGTCTCAGGTTTGGTCAAGTATGTCCCAATTGAAGAAATGCAAGATAAGATGGTCGTCGCTATTGTGAGTTAATCTTGAACATTAGCTTAAACGATTTAACAAACCCAAGTGCAACCTCAAACCAGCTTCCATGAGAGGTATCAAATCTTTTGCTATGGTTCTCTGCGCCACTTCCTCAGACGGCAAAGATGGTGGTGTCGAATTTGTCAACCCACCGGAGGGTAGTGCACCAGGTGACAGAATTTTCTTTGAAGGTTACGAAGGTGAGTAATTTTTCTATTTAAGACATCCTGTTGACATTCAACAGACACCAAACCAGAGGAACAACTCAACCCTAAGAAGAAGGTATTCGAAACTATCCAACCTGGTTTCAGAACTTTGGATACACTTGAAGCTTGCTGGATCAACCCAGAGACGAGCAAACCACACCTTATCAAAACTTCAAAGGGTATTTGTAAGGCTGGTAAATTTGCAAACGCTACTCTTTCTTAAAAACTTTACATATAAATATATATCTTTAGATTGCATAACTTTTCAATACGATGAGAACGATGATATCACATGCAGAGTGTAATAATTCATAATTTGTTCTTGTTTTGATATATTTTACCGTAGATAAGATAAACCAAGGGTAAGCGGTTGAAGTATTTCCTCTACTTCTATTTCTTCGACGTTGATGAGCAGCACTATAGAAGATCTTGTTTTAGAAGGAGGGAACTGTTATACGGATATATCAGGCAGTCCAGGTGTTGGACGTACTAGTATTATAACATCGAGTCTCATAAAGTTCCTCAGTTTGGCTGAAAATGCAAACGCGTATGCTATCATAATTGATGTAAATGGTGATCTCAATCTACGAGGTATAGACGATGAAATTACAAGTCGTATGTCTGTATACGTGTAATTATAACAATATATTAATGTACTCTTAGGTATCAAGTATGTTAGAACGTTAAACCTGTCTTCGTTTCTGGTTACTATTGCTGCTTTACCTGCATATATTGAGAGTAGCCCATTTACTGTGAGCTATTAACTGTATGTAGCCCCATCTGATGTGGATCAACAGACAAAGGTCGTCGCTATCGACACAATATCAAATTACATGCGTAATCCGGATATCACGCAGAAGCATAAGATTTCTATACAGAACACCATCAGAAGTTCTTTCAATAAGCTAACTAATGATATGTCTGTCAAGGTGCGTCGTTGGTTTTAATGGTAGATCCAACCAATTGACTTTCTTAGATTATTAGCACGAGCGATGCGGTTATAAGGCGTACGCATACTATAGATGACAATTCAGTCCGTATCGCTAATCTAGGACTCGAGAACAATAACTATATGGGTCCTTTTCACGCCTCAAATTTCAATCAGATGGCGAATTTCAGACAACTACAGCTGTCATACGAGCCTGGAGAACCTAAATCCAGGAAGGCTAGGATAATCGGTACAGATCCTGAAGTTTGTATGACGTTTTCGATCGGTGAGGATATCATCAAGCAAGAGGGATAGCATATACTTTAGCATAGTAGACAGAGTAGTACATAGGATTAAGTACAAAGATACGGATGGCACGGATGGGATTATCTTGACCTCTTCCTTCATATTAGCAGATGAATTAGGTAATGTCGTACAAAGTTGTCTGTGCCGCGGTGTTATAGGTACATAAAGATCACTTTATGACAACTCGCAAGCCGTAACTTATTCTATCCATTCCAGTCCAGTTGCTCGTATGGATGGTTACGTACGTTTTCAAGGATATGGGGTGACGATTCATGATTTCATCGCAGCGATCTCAGAATCGGAGAGGTCCAAGACTTCATATAGCAAGCTAATGACAGGTTATATCACAGCATTCGTCAATAGAGTTACACCAGCTTTAAGTCAACTATCGTATGCAGAGAGAGAGAAAGACTTGTAAGGTGTTTCCAAGTGATCTTCGAAGGTATCTGGCTCATTATGTCCAAAAAGGGTATAAGACATCTACATCAGCAAATGATAGTGTTGTCGATGAATTCCTTGGTTTCTCATCGATTATGCAGCCACTAGATGATGAAACCAATTAGAACTTGAAATAGGTACCGAGATATTGATGAAGAATAGTCGTATATCGAGGAAAGTGACATGTTGCAAAATAATAGCTGGATCTGCAACATCTATCGAGGCTGAACTGGACTCTTAATAGATTTAAGTACATAAATAATAAGAAATGGATTGTAAATTGGATTAAATTATAGAACTACATTTTCTATTAAATAAATCGTTAGAAGAGAAGATAGTCAGCACCTTGAAAAGCCACCTTCATCATGTCCGTGAGTAGAAAGCTGCTCTCAATATAAGCGTATATTAAATATAAATAGTTTGCTCAAACACTCAACAATACGTTATTCAAGCGTAATAGTACATACGTCGCAACCATTTTCGTTGGTACATTTGCATTCGGTGTTGGATTCGACGTCTTGACAACTTCAATCTGGGACAAACACAATGCAGGAGTGAGTTTTTCATTATATAGGGTGTAGTATATTTTGTTGCTAGTCAGTTTATTTAGTGGTATATCACCTCCACCAATCAATTTGATTTGATTTTCAACTTAGATTTACTAATAACAAAAATATATTACACACTATGCTCTAAACTATATTCTATACTATTTACTAACAATATCTTTAGAAACAATGGCCAGAACTCCGTGCTAAGATACTTGCAAAGGGAGAGTCTGACGATGAATAGATTTGTAATAAGAAATAAAACATTAATTTACTTTTTTTTATATTTAAACATTTCGGTGGCATTCTTAAACGCCTTCTTGGTTCACAACTCTCACAACTCTGAGCAGTCATAAGATATGGATAGAGTTAGTCACGCAGAGAGAAAGAAAGCAGAAGAGGGTGCGTCTATACTCATTATCGTCGTTAATGTTTTATTAAGAATACCTCAGAACTCCGTTATTACGCCAAGAATCGCGATTTACCTGTTGAAGGCGAACCTGCTGCACTAAATAAAGACTACGATGAAAGCGCAGCAGACGAGCAAAGATACGGACTGAATGCACAGCCAAGTTTAGACAGTGACAAGTTGAAAGGTGCGATCCATGTACCAGAAAATGTAGACGAAACCACAGCATACGAAGTGAGTGAATAGACAGACAATTGAATAACTTCACTAACAATTATTAGGAACCAAACTACAGACCACCTGACTTTGTTCCTTCTGATAAAGTACCAGGAAGTGCCCTTAGTCCAGATGCTATACAAGCTCAAGGTACACACACTGGTCCATCTGTTAGCGTTCAAGAGGCTGAGAAGACTCAAGTAGATGATGGTATAAAGAGATCACCATCACACCAATCAAAATTAGGACATCTCAAACCACACTTACAATTCCTTTGTGGCCCTATGTTAAAGTACGACACAGTTGTAGATAATGTTTGGTACGGTGCAGCTATGATTGTCACAGTTGACCAGGGTAGCCAGTACGATCCAGCACCTCTTTTCACTTATAATTGGAATAACGGCACGAAAAAAGTCGATGGTCAATCAATCTACGTCTACAGGGGAAGTTCAGGTAGCTTTACATTCTGGAGATTCATGATTGATATCCCAATGTCAGAAAATGAAAGTCCAGTTGATTATAATATCAACGGTGGTGCACGTAACACCTTCCACATCCCGGCTATTGGTCAACACCTTCGTTGGATAGGCCAAAGTTGCAATGGTTTCTCTATGGGTGTTAACCCAGCTGATTTCAACGGTCCACACAAGCTTTGGGATGACGTTCTTAGACAACACTCAGAAAAGCCTTATCATACTGTCGTTGGTGGTGGTGATCAAATTTACTGTGATATACTCATGCGTGAACCTGAATTACAAGACTGGGTTAACGAGGTTGATGGAAAAGAAAAGCAGAAGATGCCTTTAACTGAGGCAATGTCATATGCACTCGATAGGTTCTTCTTTAATCACTATGCAAAATGGTTTAGAGCAGGTTCATTTGGCGAAGCTATTGCAAAGATACCACAAGTTAATATTCTCGATGACCACGATTTGATTGATGGATTTGGTTCATATCCTGATGAGTTAATGTTTTCACCTATCTTTAACAAGATTGGTACATGCGGTTTCTTCTGGTATTTACTATTTCAACAATTTACAGTAATGGAAGTTGATGGTTCCAGAATTACCGCCCCACATGGATATGGTGAGATCACAGATGCCCAAGTTAAAGAGAGAGAAAGATCAGAACAATTGAATATACCAACACCAAAACCACATACTTTCAAATCAATGATCATTGGTGGTGATGGTGTATACGTTCCTTTCCCAACTCACAACACATTAACATATTTGGGTCCAAAAGTTTACATGTTAGGTTTAGATTGTAGAGCCGAAAGAAAACTAGACCAAATGTGTAGTAAGACTACGTGGGATATCGTATTCAGCGCTATTAGAAAGTTACCTGAGGAGGTTGAACAATTGGTTTGGCTAATTGGTGTACCCCTTCTTTACCCAAGAATGGTCTTCGCTGAGAAGTTTTTAGAATGGAAGGGTAATCCATTAACTCACATTGGTAGACACCCATGGCTTGGTTTGAATGGATTCGTCAATAAGTTTAACAAAGATGCCGAATTACTTGATGATTTGAACGACCATTGGTGTGCTAAGCATCACAAGAAGGAACGTAACTGGTTTATTGAAGGTGAGTGGAAAATACTAATTTAATTATTACTAAGAAAGCATTTAAGAATGTCAGAAATTGGCCTTAGAATGTAACCTTCGTATTTCATTCTTGTCTGGAGATGTTCATGCAGCAGCTGTTGGTAGAACATACTCAAAGAAAGTAGAACCAACGAAAGACCATAAATTGATGTACAATATTGTTACATCTGCAATCGTTAACACTCCACCTCCTCCACCTGCTGCAAAGTTGGTTAACTTCTTGGCAAAGAAGCATCACAAGAGTTTGCACTATCTCAAGACAGAAGAAGATGCTGTTAAATTGTTCGAAATTGACACAAATGGGGAGAAATCTTCATTCCCATACGTTATGCCTAGAAGAAATTGGACTTCCATAGAATTTGACAATGAAACAGGAGATCTTGTTTATGATATCAAAATTGAAATCGAAAAGGGAAGTGGAACGACAAAGAGGTAAGTGGTCGTAATTTAGAGATCTGTGATAGCTTATAATACTCTCTAGCTATGTCATAAAATCTCCCCCACCAAGATACAAGTAAACGGATGTATATTTCCTGCAGACACTTTTTAATTACCCTTAGCTTATGATAAACCAACTAATATGGAAATATATACGCTTTCGTTCTTTTTTTTCTTTTTAAGTTTTAGATTCATTTCAATAGAAAAACAGGGAATATTTAATTTAGGCGCCGAGGATGTGTGCTGCAAAATCACGGTAATTTATGTTTCCATCGCTATTGATTGTGTTATTAATATTTTATTATTGTTTAAATAAAAGTTAAACTCACGATGAAATTGGGACACCTTTTAACAATTCATCAACTTCAGCATCTGACATTTTCTCACCGAGGTTAGTAAGAACGTATCTGAGTTCACCTGCACCGATAACACCGGAACCATCTTTATCGAAAACTTGGAAACCTCTTACGAAATCTTCGAGTTCACCAGCAGGTTTGAAACCATCTGGACGTTGAAGAATAGTAAGGAATGTTTTGTAATCGACTATATAATAACATAAGACGCGTTTATTTTTAATAGAAAGACGCACGCTCTGATGGGGCTGAACTACGGAGTGATTCAACTTCAGCTTGAGTTGGGTTTTGACCTAAAGCTCTTAAAAGGTCGCCAAGTTGGCCTGAGGGTATTTTTCCAGTACCACGTTTATCGAATAAAGCGAATGCTTCTCTTGCTTCTATATGTGACGCGTTTAGTTTATGCTATGGGCGTAGTAATTAAATATATTTACCTGCGTCTGACTAGAAAATATTAATAAAATAATAAAATAAATTAATATGTATTTACCATTATATTTTTATTTTCTGTTTGTGATTGAATCGGTACAAGGTAATCGTTAGCTTCAGACAATTTACTAGCGATTTGAATGTTTAAGAGATTTTTAAATACGACGGCGAGAATATCTCAGGAATCGCACTTTGAACAAATAACAAGAAATGGTTACTCTCATAATCCATCCGCTATTCCACCATCGAGCGATCCTCTCTTGGGATACCTCACAAATCTCATTATGAAGGATGGGAAGAAGGCTAGAGCTCAGAGTCATTTGAAAAAAACATTAACAGAGATCAAAACATTAACAGCTAATACTACCGAGCCCGTATCGCTAGTCCGTAACGCTATCACTATGGCCGCACCTTCTTTCCGTTTATCAAGCAGCAAAAAGAATAACAAAGTTTTACACACTCCATTAGCACTCACAGAGAGGCAAAGAATTAGATTAGCTTTTCAAGCTCTCATTAAAGCATCTGACAAACGTAATGAGAAGTTCCTCCATCAGAGGTTAGCTAGAGAGGTTCTAGCTATACTTGAACAACAAAGTGATGTACTTAAGCGCAAAGAGGAAATACACAAAGCTGGTGCTATCAATAGAGCTAACCTTGTTCAAGCGATGTTAAGAAGATAATTTTGCATAGATATATTTTATTATTACAAGTTCCTAGGAAGACTTTAATCATTCCTACGTCGTTTGCTACTCTCTTTGGCTTCTTTAGCTGCTCGCTTCATTGCTCTTTCAGCTTTACGTGCTTTGCGCTCTTCTTTTTCAGAAGTTGTCGGTTTAGATGCTTTCTTTTGTTGCTCACGAATGTAAGCTGCCATTGGGTCTTCACTTTCCTCGATATCTTCGCTCTCACTCTCACTTCTGTCCTTATCTTGAGAGATATACGTCAAATATTGTCCTTATTAAGGAGTAAGTAACTCACGATTTTTATCACTTTCTTCCGTCCACCGAGCGTTTAATTGTTCATTGTCAACTTCAACCATTTCACCTTCCTCGTTCTTGACTTTCGGTTGAGAGTACTTATCAACATGATCAACCCTGAGTGTACGACCCAATACAGTCGATCCATTGAGGTTATCTACCGCAAGTACTGTACTCCGTTGATCTTCATACATAACAAAAGCAAATCCTCGCGATTTGCCTGTAGCCTTATCCTTTGGCATATTGATATCTGCGATTTCACCGAATCTAATTTTATTTATTAATTCAATCTTAGTTATATTCTATTTACTAACTGTGATAATATCGTAATTACATCTCCTTCTGTTAATCCAGTAACGAGACCACCTATATAGACGTATGCAGAATCTATATAAGATATTAGATATTATAGGTTACTTATAATATACCGACGTACGCTTATACTGATCATGCCAACTTGCGTCTGATAGATTAAGCTGCAATTCCTTCTCGTTCTGTGGATTGTAAGCTTAGCCTTAATAATAATGAAGAATGTTTACTAGAGATTGAATATGCTTAACTTTACTTGATATTTTTTAGTTTATATACTATATCATCTTGATATCGTTACTTACTTCATGACAATCAAGCTTTAAGGAGTTTAGAATGGGCGGTGCTAAAAGAATAAAGACAAGATTAGCAGAACCTTCATATAAATATGGTAGAGACATACAACCACACTATTTCACTTCCTCACACTTCGTTATTAACTTCATATCTGACATTGACGAATTAATAAACACATACAAAAATGAGAGACAAACATCTGAATTGGATACATTTAGCTTATTTATGAAATGTTATACTCGACTACGTTGGAGAAATGTACACTTTATTCACCTACACGCTCACATTCGTATTGGATTTTATCAATCAATTTTCAGGCTCTTATTTGGTGAGTGATAGCATATATTTAATTTATGATACCATATTTACAACTTAATAGAGTTATTTAAAGAACGTAAAGAGGATTTTGACTCTATAACTACGATATTACTCTTCAGCTATGTCATTTATTCAACGCAACCAGATGATGAACAGCTATTTAGAACGACTCATATACAGATTGAGGTTGGTGAGTTTGTTCATGTAGTAAATAAACTATCTACTAACTAAACGAAGACACATTGGATGTGGTTTATCAAACTCTTAACCAATTAGATGATGCAGACTTACTCAAATGGGCAATAAATCAACTTAAATTCTCAATTCACCCATCGCAATCATTATTACCACGGATTATACCCTCCTCAGAAGTCAAAAGAGTTATACCAACGACAGAAAGATCTGAACAGGTCATTGAGAAACTTTTAGATACCCATGCGAGATTATACAGCTTAGAGAAGCGTTTAGATCTAGTGAAGCAGGGTAAGTTTGATGAAATTATGCTAGGTGAACAATTATTAGAGAGTGATATCACTGAATTCGCTCAAATTGAAGGTATAAGTCAATTTAACTTATCTAATGAGGACGATATAGACAAACTCAGACGAGTGCGAGCTTCTACGATAAACAAACTAGTAGATATTGAATCTGAAGCCCATAATCTAGGACTAGATAGTATGAAAAGTTTAAATTTATGATGATTCTACTTCCTTTTCTTGTATTTTATAACCTTTTACCTTTTTAAAAGTTAAATATTGTAGATTAAAGAATAAATAATAACTTACTCTATGATCTTTAAGCATATCGACGTATCTATTACTAAGCTGCTGACAGTTTGCGTAGTGATTAACGCCTTCATATTGATGGCATTTTTGTAATTCCTGTTTAACTAATCTTAACTCCATAGCGCTAACCCAGCTTTCTCTAATGTGATTATCTTGAGCGTCTTTGAGTGCTATAAAAGAGTTGAATATGATATTAAAATAGTAGATTAATAGCTACCTTGTAAATCCTCAATCGATGACATTTTTTTATTACCAAATTCGTCGTTATGTAGATAGCCTCAGCTGAATAGCGCGCACCTCTCACTCTTCTCATAACGAACTAAAAATGTCAATAAATGAGCAAAAGTTACAAGAATTAGGTTCTAAGCATCCTGCACCTCCAAACTTCAAATACTCTTATGGTACTGCTGGCTTTAGATCAAAGTTAGTCGTCACCCTTTTGATGTCTTTACTTTAATAACCTAAAAATATAGAGCTAGCGTCTTAGATAGTGTATTGTTCCGCGTTGGTTTGATAGCTGTATTCAGATCACAAAAATTAGATGGTAAAGCTGTCGGTGTTATGATCACAGCATCACATAACCCAGAATCAGTGAGCCTTATCTTCTTTTCTATTTATTTTTACTAACCTTTTAGGACAATGGTGTTAAACTCGTTGACCCACATGGAGATATGCTTGATCCAAGCTGGGAATCTTACGCGACTGGTTTAGCAAACACACCAATTGAATCATTAAGTTCATACTGTAACCAATTAGTCAACACTCTCAAATTGGACACTACAAAACCAGCTAATATCATTATTGCAAGAGACACACGTCCATCTGGTCTTGATTTACTTAATTCCTTGAAAGATGGTATCGAAGCTCTTAACAATGGTTCAGTTCAAGTACAAGACTTTGGCTTGGCTACTACACCTGCTCTTCATTATCTCGTTAGAGCGACAAACAGCAAGGGTACGAAAGATGATTACGGTGAACCAACTATCCAAGGTTACATGTCTAAAATGGTCCAATCTTTCTTAAGTCTCGTTCAAGGGAAACCAAATATACCTGCACTTAAAGTTGATTGTGCTAATGGAATTGGTGCACCATATATCAAAGATCTTATCAACAAACTTAATGAAGCTGATGCACCTTTAACAATTGATGCAATTTTTGATGATACTACACCTGCTATTGGTAAATTAAACAACGGTTGTGGCGCAGATCATGTAAAGAGTAAGCAACAATTACCTATTGGTTTCCAACCAGAACCACTTGAACGTTGTGCAAGTTTAGATGGTGATGCAGACAGAGTCGTTTATTACTACAACGATCAAAGAGGTAACTTTAAGTTACTTGATGGTGATAAAATTGCCAGTTTATTAGCAGTTTTCATTATCGAACTAGTTGAAAAAGCTGGTATCACTGAAGAAGCTAAAGTTGGTGTTGTTCAAACAGCGTACGCTAATGGTTGTTCATCAAAGTTTATCAACGCTCAACAAGTACCAATTAAATGTGTACCAACTGGTGTTAAGCATCTTCACCATGCTGCTCAACAATATAGTATTGGTGTTTACTTTGAAGCTAATGGTCATGGTACTGTTTTATTCTCACCTGAGTTTATCAATTTAGTTAAAACTACAACTCCAACAATGCCAGCACAACAGACCGCGCTTCAACAATTATTAAGTTTATCAGAACTAGCAAACCAAACTGTTGGTGACGCATTATCAGACTTGTTATTAGTTGAAGCTATTTTAATTCAAAAACAATGGGGACCTGCTGAATGGGATGGATTATATGAAGATTTCCCTAACAGATTAGTTAAAGTAACTGTGCCTGATAGAACGGCATTCACAACGACCGACGCTGAAAGGAAGCTCGTTACACCAAATGATTTACAAAAATCAATTGATCAACACGTTTCGAAATATCAAGATGGTAGATCATTTGTTAGACCATCAGGTACAGAAGACTGCGTGAGAGTTTACGCAGAAGCTCAAACGCGCGGACAAGCAGATGAGCTGGCATTTAAAGTTGCAGGATTAATCTACGATAGTCAGCAAGGTGATCCAATTTCAAGACCAAAAGAATTTTTGTAATTTTTATTTAAATTATAACGTTTAACCCGGTCGATCTCTAGATTCCGTGCTGTGGCGAAAAAGTGATTTGATAAACGACGTTCAAGGGGGATTACTAATAATAAATATATTATATACACTATTCAATATCTTGATTTAGCGATCTAAATATCTGTTAATAGGTGGTATTAGATACTTTATACATACGATGAGTACACACAATATACCACCATCGACACTGTATTGGTAAGCTAAAATCTATTATATTGAAGTAGACAAGTCCGCTTATATATATACAGGTCACCTCATTCATATCCTTCTTCATTAGTTAGATTATGCATGTTGGAGAAAATATATGAATCCAAGGACCTTAAGTTAATACAGGTTGATTTAAATATGGGTGACAACTTTCATCCATCTTTTTTAAGTATCAATCCAGCTGGAACTGTACCTTTACTACTCGTACCAAACGCCGAGAGTATACAACCAGACAGAGCACCTGAGTTTACAAGAATTGCAGATACAAAAAATATATGCAATTTTTTAGCAACCAAACGTAGATCAATTCCGTCACTTATACCATTACCCCATTTAGTTAAAAAGTCAAATGAGATTATAGATTACCTACATTCAGGCGATTTAGATACAAATTTTTTAATGTTATCCGCAACAAATAACAATGAATTAGAATTAAATAGTTCAAGAGCTGAATCTTATTTAATTTCACGACAAACAGCGTTTGATAGGTATAGACACCTATGTTCGTTAGACAGAAAGAATTGGTTTGAATTAAAATCACAATCTAATCTGGATATTTTGAATATATATAGGTTTAGATCATTAAACGATGATCAGATTCTATCAAACAGGCAAGACTTTTTTAAAGCAAGTCAAAAAACTTGGTCAAACCTTAAAAATTTCTTGCGAAAAGTTGATATTGAATTATCAAGTAATGACAGCGGTCCTTGGATCTTTGGCCAAGATTTAACTTTAGTCGATTTACACTTGGCTGCATTTTTGGCTAGAGTTATAGCAGATATAAATGGCAACATGAACGATGAAGGTATATACAAACTTTATCATATTTGCAATTTACATTTATCCAAGAGTATGTTGGTAAGTTTAATTAATTTCTTATAACAGATTCTTTATTTAACAACTTAATCAGCTCTTTTGGCGTAATTGGCTCAACCGTCAATCTTTTAGATGCGTCTACATGGAGCGCGTAACTAACGATTAAATTTCATTATTCTATTCCCTTTCTATACTTTTCAGTCGTCAAATAATTCATAGTTATCCCATCCGATGCTATTATACTAACTTCTAATATATAAGAGAAGTTCTTTTTTATATTATTACAAGAACATAAATTTGTAAATAAATATATATATATCTAGTTTGATTTCTTGGTGAATCTATCTAATGCAGATGGTGAAGATTGCTTTAAATTGCCACTCTTCAAAGCAATTTCCTTATCCTTGTTGGCTTTCTCTTTAGCTAATTTAGCTTTTAATGCTAATTGAGTTGGCTCGATAACATTTTTACGCTTCCTTGAAAGATATTTCTTAGTTGAAGAATTACGTCCACGCATTTTCTTTTTTAATTTTGATCTACCCATATCATCATGGAATTGCCCATCATCATCTTGTTCATCTAGCATCCCTTCAATATCTTCTTCTTCATCCTCATCTTCTTCTTCCTCACTATCTGCTACACCTTGTTCTTTCAAACGTTCAGATCTTGACATTTGACTATACGGTTTAGGTTTATTTGGATTACGTACACTTTGACCTGGTCTAAGGTTAGGTGTTTTAGCGTTAGGGTTTGTATTATCCGTTTTGAGATGTATGGAACCAAGAATATCATCATTGAATGTGATAAGGTCAGGTTGTATCTGTTTTAATCATTAGTACACTATTCTTAAAAAAATCTAAGTTTATACCTACTTTATCAAGTAATTGTCGTACTTCGCGTTCACGTCTAGCACCTTTACCCTCAAATGGATCAGCCTCAAGTGAGTCATAGTTGGCCTCTCCACTGCCTGGTATAATAAGGTTTGTTAATCCAGCAGAATGTCCAACAGAAAGAACGTCCTCATAAGGGCAGAATGCTAACTTATTAACACCCACGCCTGGGAAATGATGTGTGAGGTATGGTGATGGACTTTCACCGTTACTTGAATACTTGAGTATATCATCATAAACGTAAACATGGTTACCCCAACCAACTGCTAACATATCCTTGTCACTAAATCTAATATCTTTGATTTGATTACGTGCTTTAAATGATGATAATTCTTTCCACATTCTCATATCCCATAATTTTACAGTACCATCTAAACCAGCTGAAGCTATGTATTTTCCATGTCTATCATGCGAAAGTGCCTTAACTTGTCCTAAATGTGCTTGTAATTTAACATGTGTGTATGGGGTTGAAGGCGTCCAAAATGTAACAGTACCATTTTGATGACCAAGGGAAATATTAGCATTTGATGGATTTTGTGCCATAGCAGATGTAGGGCCTAATTTAGTACGATGTTGAGATACCATCATACCTGTACTCGTATCTTGATACTTTAACCAACCTGTATTTCCACTACTAGCTAGGAGAAAATGATGTGGAAGGAATTCTAATCTTCTTGCTTCAATATGGTCAGGTAATTTATGTAATTCTATGCCTTGATTGTCATAAATGTAAACATATTTCTTCTGAGCGACGGCCATCATTGATGAATTGTGTAGGTAAGTTATGTCTGTACATAATTCATTAAGATTGATTTCACAATTTAATCTTCCTAATGTTGGATCAAATGAAGCAACTTTACCAACTTGATTAGTGAATGATAAATTTCTACCATCTGGGGTGTATGCTAAACTTGTGAGACCTCTATCAACATTTAAAGAAAAGGCTTTCTTAGCTGTGCTTATACCAATAGCTTCCTTTATATCATGTTGTCTAAGCCTGTATGTCCGTTCCAAATCATTTTCAAGCTCAATAGTGCCACTATCTTGGGGAAGAAGGTAGTTTTTATAATCATCTATAGCTCTTTGAGAAGCTAGCTTATGTTTCCATTGCTTAATTAACTTATTACGAAGTTTTCCATTTGGTACAGCTGCTTTGGTGAGATGATCAGGTAATTCATCGTCGATTTCTATTTTATCATGATTCTTCTTTGGTTTAATAGAATTACTTATAGAAGATAATTGATTATCCTTCTTTATTGCTTTATTTTGCTTCTTAGGTTGGCTGTTCATGAATGTTCTTCTTCAAAAATCTATCCTTGGTTTATAACGACGAGGAGGAAATATAAAATGTGAGATTTAAGCTTTTAAACTATTTAACTAACTTTTAAAGGTCCTCTGAGCAAATACAGGATATACCACCGTTAGTTATTCTCATTTAAAAGAATTTGACCTAATAGTTATCTATAGTGATCAACAACAGAAGGCTGAAGCCATTAAAGAGCAAGGGAATGTCGCTTTCAAGTCTGCTGAATATGATAAAGCTATAGAACTTTACACCAAAGCATTCGGTATGTCCTTCCATTCAATAAACCTGTCTTCTCTTTAACAAACTGATTAGAAACGAATCCAAATAACAAAGCATACCTGACAAACAGAGCAGCTGCACTCATGTCACAGAAGAAGTTCAGATCTGCTATAGAAGATATCGAGAATGCGATTAGCAAAGATAGCAATCCAAGTTCAAAGATTTTAGTTAGATTAGCTAAATGTCATTTAGCACTTGGTCGTCCTACTCAAGCTTTAGCTGTTTTAACTCCTGTCAAAGATAGTGATGATTCTACCGTCAAACAAATTACAGCTCAATCTAAAAGAGTTATAGCTGCTATAGATAATTACGAAAAGGAAAGAAATGTTAAAAATTGGTCAATGGCTTCAATGGCACTCAGAATGGCAGAAAGGGAAGCTGGTTGTAGTCCCCTTGACATTCCATCAGATTGGAAAGCAGCAAAAGTTGAATGCTTGATTGGAAAGGGTGATTTAATTGAAGCAGGAAGAGTCGCAAGCGATATTTTATCTGGTTCACCAAACTCTCCTGATTTGTTATACCTTCGTGCTAGAGTTCTCTTTCTTGACAGCAACTTTGCGAAATGTATAGCACATCTTCAATCAGCAATGAGATCGGATCCTGATTTTACACCTGCAAAGAAGCTTCTGAAGCGTACGAGAATTGTTGAAAGAGGTAAAGAAGCTGGTAATGTTGCTTTCAAATCCGCTCAATATGAAGAGGCTATCGAAAAGTACACCGAAGCACTTTCAGCTCTTTCAGATGATGACCAGGGTGAAATTGGTGAAGGTAAAGTCAAGGCCGTTTTGTTATCGAATAGAGCAACAACATACTCAAAAATGACTGATAAATCAGAAGATGCTTTGAAAGACGTTGATGAAGCTTTGAAATTACACCCAGAATACACTAAAGCTTTAAGAACAAGAGCTAGAATACATCTCAATATAGAGAATTTCGAAGAATCTGTCTCAGATTTCAAGAAAGCCTTGGAATTCTGTACAATGGAAGAGAAACCTGCTTTAGAAAATGAAGTACGTAATGCGGAGAAGGAACTTAAGAAGTCAAAACGTGTCGATCATTACAAGATTCTTAGTGTGCATAAAGAGGCCACTGAAGTTGAGTTGAAAAAAGCATTCAGAAAGCAATCACTTGTGCACCACCCTGACAAGGGAGGAAATGAGGAGCACTTTAAACAAATTAATGAAAGTTATTCTGTCCTTTCAGATCCACAGCAACGTCACATATATGACAACGGACTTGACTTGGATGATGGACCAGGTATGGGTGGTGGATTCAGCAGCGGTGGATTTGGAGGCGCTGACATTAACCTTGCTGATTTATTCGCGTCTGGTGCATTTGGTGGTGGAATGGGTGGCATGGGTGGTGGTGGCTTTAGTTCATTTGGTGGCTCAGCTGGTGGCTTCCCAGGTGGTGGTGCACGGTTTAGCAGCACCCAAGGTGGCTTCCCATTTTAAACATTCTTTGTATAGACATTTTATTTTCAAAGAAGTATTTTAAATCATTTCTCTAAACGTTTTAAATACAGCATACGTAATCTTGTTAAAACTGAACCGTCATCATGTCCAGAAGCTCATACGATAGATTTTTGACAATATTTAGTCCAGAGGGAAAGATATACCAGGTATAATTTATGCGTTCATCTTATATTGTCATTCTAATAACTCACTTAGTTGGAATACGCATTTAAAGCTATAACGGGTTCAAATCAAACAGCAGTAGGAATTAGAGGTGACGATGCATCTGTAGTTATTACACAAAAGAGAGTACCTGTGAATATATCTATTTGTATATACAGGACAGTTCTGACTGACAAACTTACAGGATAAGCTCGTTGACCCATCTACAATCACTCATTTATTCTCAATTACACCAACTATTGGCTGCGTTATGACTGGTATTGTACCAGATGCTAGATCTCAAGTGATGAGAGCACGTTCAGAAGCTGCAGAGTTCAAGTATAAGTTCGGTTATGATATATCACCTGAACAACTATCAAGGAGGATTGCTAATATCAATCAAGTGCACACTCAAAGAGCAGGTATGAGACCATTAGGTATTTCAATGATGATAATTGGTTATGACAACGAACTTGAGAAACCTGAATTATTTAAAGTTGATCCAGCAGGTTATTTCGTAGGTTTCAAAGCAACATCCGCAGGTACGAAGCAAACCGAATCAATTAACTACTTGGAAAAGAAGTTCAAGATCGAGAATTTATCTTTATCTTATGATCAAATAATCGAATTGGCCATCGAGACATTGAGTAATGTTATCAGTACAGATTTCAAATCAAATGAGATTGAAATTGGTGTTATTAGGAAAGATAGTCAAGAGTTTAAAGTACTCGACGAGGAAGAAGTTGACGAGATTTTACAAAGAATTGCAGATAAAGATTAAAATATTTAAATAAATGTTGGTATATACATTAAAAATACAGAATAAATACGTTTAAAGAGTCATAATAGAGGATTAGACATCCTAAAGAAAATTTTGATTAAACATGATATAACAGTTACTTTAACTAAAATACTTACATCAATCCATTCTTCGTTAGTTAAACTAGTGTACAATTCTTTCGCAGCTGAAAGTTTTTCTTTCACGGGTCCATTATTTCTTTCAGACCAATTACCAGGTAAATTAGGAGTATTTGAAGGGTTAGATCGTTCATGTAATAATTCTACGCATTTAACTAATATTTGAGAGTGTGTATTTTTTGCTTTAACGTGATTACGTTGATTGATAGCCCCAGAATTATTAGAAGGTTGCTTCCTCGGGCGTGGATTAGCGTCGATAGAGGAAGAAGATGAAGATTTTCTTATATTGTTAATAATTGGATCAGATTTTGAGTTTGTCAGATAAGGATTCCTGTATGCAGAGGAAGGCAAGAACTCTGAAGGGAATTGAAAGAGATTATTGGGTGGATTAGGTGGTAATGGTTTATGTTCCCTTTGCTTATCCCTATTAAATAAATTCAACGATGAAATTGAAGGCAATTTCTGACTCATTTGCTTTAAAACGCTCGACTGATGAAGGTTGTTATTCAAAAAGTTAGTAGTTAGTTTATGATAGTAAATATTATTGAAATATAACGTTAGGTCAGTAAAGCTAGTGTTAGTGTCAATCAAAAAATCGTGAATTCGATTGAGAATGGCTTATGTCTATTAGTTGGTCTAGGCGTAGATGACAATGAAGATGATTTAAAGTGGACAGTAAATAAAGTACTAGGTTTGCGATTATTTGATAATTGGACGAAATCAGTTAGAGATGTTGATGGTGAAATATTGTCCATATCCCAGTTCACTTTACAATCAACTTTAAAGGGTACAAAGCCAGATTTCCATAAAGCTATGAAAACCGAAGAAGCTAGAAAGATGTACAATAACTTTTTAACAAGCTTAAAAACTAGCTATTTTGACAACAGAATAAAGGATGGTATATTCGCGGAAATGATGGATGTTAACATAAATAATCAAGGTCCAATTACAATTTTAATAGATTCAAGGAACAGAAAGTAATATTTTACATTTTCTCTTTTGTTGTCTGCCATCTTATTACCCTAGGGTCTAGTTTGAGTAGATTGTTGACGTTCTTCAAAAGTGGTGGTGAAGCTAAGAATGACATATGAATGTAATCTCCTTTGTCATATATTTGTTGATGTCTAATCATCTTATTAGGTAGCGTTTGTGTACCCCAGTAATCGACGTTCTTGATTAATCCACCACCGTTGTTTATAATTTGAGTCGTCGTTTTCAGCAATTCCCTTATTGGTGCTATCTCTGGATAGTGTGCAGCTACACACAAAATATTGTACAATGGCATTTTTATTTGGCCTTGGAAGAAACAAGCAATGATTGATATCGCTAATATAAAATTTAAATTTTTTATATCCCAATAAATTAATATGACATTTGTATCTATGTATCAATTATTGTATTATAGATAATTTAAGTGATAACCTGTATCTACCATCATAACTCATTTCTGAATGAGATACTAAATATGATAAAATAAGGCCATTTGATTTTATGCTATTGTTAATTCCATACATATTTACTCCTTTTTATATTTATACATACTCCTTGCTTCATTAAAAAGACATTCTTTTCCTCCATAAGACAAACAGATATCCGAAATACATAGACAATCAGAATGCATCACTTCGATATCAAATTACCAACAATGCTATAGCCTACGTACTTTCACTCTTCCTTTGTTCTATTGTCTCGCGATTTCTGTTTGTCTTTCCTTTATTTGTTTTACATATTTGAAGTTTCATCTTACGGGATGGTTCAAAAAGAAAGCCCCAAAACGGTACGTAAACCTCAGAGCAGCTTTAGGCCTAATCTGAGGTTAGAATACCTTAACTCACATTCTCAAACTGGGTGATCACTGCCAGCTTACGTATCTTTGCCAGTACTTCTTCAGCGGGTGTTTTCAAGGCCTGTTAGTTTCTTGATCATGAAGCAAACAGCATAAAGTTTATCAATATCAACAGAATTCCAGCAAAGCTTACAATTCAAGGCAGTTTATCAGCTATCTGAATAGTTATCTCTAAATTTCTTCTTACCCAAAGAAGCACCTATGTAGACCTTTAGGGTGCTCCATTACCATAGAATCTTTTTTGCTTGGTATAATGAAAGCTATTGTCCGAGGAATGTCCACGCACTAATGTAGCGATGGTCTCCACCTTTACTATCAATTCTGATATACTTTATCATCGCATCTTAATGATAAAGACTATCTGCCGATATTAAGCACCCTTTAAATACGATAGGTTTTGTGGATGAAGGCTTTTGATGTGGGCAGTACTATCCTTGACTGAACAAACATACGTAATAAAGATATATAGTGCAGTAATCAAATAGAAATTATTAAATTATTATAGCAGTGCTGTCAATCACGTGGTAATGTCATTGTATATTTTAGGTACAAAGGAAGCTTATTCCTTCTCATCCATAACTGAAGTTTCTATTGTTAGTTTGATTGCGCTTTATCAAATGATTTACCCACATGACATGTAATAACGCTAACGCCGTTAGTCAATATGATAATCAATACAGTGAACTATCTTACGTGATGATATTTTTCTCCGATCCTATCTAACTCTTCAACATCTTCCTGGTCTAACTTTGTGCCTGAAAGACTCTTTATCTCCTCTAACCTTTCTGCTTTGCTTGAGGTTCTTACATATCATTGTCAAGATTGTAATAATTATAATTTTCGCTACTCACGTTACTACCATAACATTATGAGCACGTGCCCAATTATAAAGCAAAGCTTGATGACTGAGGTTGTACTTCTGTGAGAGCTTATTAAGTAAATCATCAAAATCTTCATGACGGATCTTAGTGATAGGTGAAAGACCACCGTAACTGGCTACTAATATACCTTTGCTCTGGCAATATGACAGCAATTCCTTTGCTTTTCCATATACAAATGGGTGGAACTCGATTTGATTAACTGCAGGTTTGTATTTTGCGGTATCAACGAATTGTTTCAGATCATCCACACGATAGTTTGATACACCAATACTGCGTATTTTTCCGCTATCTTTCAACTCTTCGAGTAGATCCCAGCTTTCCATTAAACCATGAGGTTGTGCGTACTTTGCACTATGAATCAAGAATAAATCAACATAATCTACCTCGAGCTAAATTAAGTCCTTATTAGATTTTGAAATGATAAACATAATGTCGTACTGAAAGGAGCGAATTTCTAAATGTTTCGCGTATATCACCAGTTGCGTATTTAGTAGTTATATAAAGTTCTTCCCTCGGTACCCCGCTGGCTTTTATTCCTTTTCCAACGCTTTCCTCGTTCTCATACTTTTCAAAGCAATGTAAATAATTTTGGATATGTGGCAGTGTGACTTACAAATTGGGCACTTCATATTTTGGTTATCATTTACTATATGACTTCATAATAAGACTCACCAGTCAATATGTCTCAAACCGCTTTGTATAGCTTGTAATACATTTTTAGCTGCATCCCTACCTTTCAAAACAGCTATAAAATAATTAGATCAATATTTAAATCATTTCATGTGTCAGTTTGCTTACTCCCTGTGCCATATGCACTGAGAAATTTATCAGAATAAATTACGTTATATTAAGCGTACTAACGGTGATAATATGACTGCGTTATCATTCAATCTGAAGTCGTTAAAGTAGGACATTATGGTTTCTATTAAAGAGTAATAATACTCTAAACAGGCTTCTCAATGAGTCACCAATGACTCATTAACAGCAATATAGTGAATATTAAAAATGCATCATAAAATTTAATAAATAAGTATGCCAAAGTTCTATAGAATCCATTTAAGCTATTAATGCTTCGGTTTTGGTGGTTTGAGCGCGAGCCAATAGGTTAAAGTACCACATGCAATACAAACTGCAACGAGTATGCCGAGAATTGAAAAGAACCAAGTAAGCCCCTCTGCATTTTGACCAGGTACGCTAACATTCATTCCCCATAAACCACAAACAATATTGATAGGGACCAAAACAGTACCTAATGCTGTTAACTTGGACAATACATTGTTAATTTGGTTATTGGCCTCGGTCATTTCAATACTAATTTGAGCAAGATAATTAGAGTGTGATCTACTCAAAATCTTTTCATAATGATTCAAGTTCTGCGTCATGGTAATCAAGTGATCTTGAATATCGCTCAAATACAAACCAATATCAGATTTTGGTGCCACAGTCCAATTCTCATTGCAACGTTTAGCTAAACCTTTAACGACATCTGCTTTGTTTCCCATTAACCTAAGTAAACCCATGACCTTTTTGCGACAAGTTCCTATCCTACGTAACATGTCTGATTGTTCATTTTCTTTGAGAATCAATACTAGCTCATCTATTGTGTCTACCTCAAATTCTATGGATTGAATTAAAGGAGCGAAAGCGTCCGTTATATCATCGATTAAAGCGTATGATATCCAATCAGAGGTGACATTGATATAATCACGTAACTGCTTTATTCTTCGACGAACATTATGTGGATGTGGCGTTGCTCTAAAGTGGAAAGATAAGGTACCTTCCCTGAAAACGATTATGTACATATTCAGAGGTTCCAAGTAGGTTGGACTATGTGGATCTTGATCAAAGGATCTGAAACAAACTAAATAGTAATTTCTGAAGAGTTCAATCTTCTCACGTGCTTCCTCCATTTGAATATCTTCTGTTGTGAGAGGGTGGATACCAAATACCTAAAATTCTTATGTCAGACAGAGATTAGAGTGAATATTATCAAACATACCTTACTCAAGGTTCTCATCTCTGAATCAGTTGGTGAAAGTACATCTAACCACCAAGTATTTGCCTCCGGGTCATCTAAAGATTCTTCATTACCGTTGTTTCCACCCATATTCAATTCAAGTGCATTGCTATCAGTTGGATCACTTAATGTAGCGGACGATGCTTGTGGTTTACCCTCAAATAACTGTCTAAACGTTTGACCGACTGATGGTAGCTCCCCAAGTGATCTGGCATGTACGGTTGCAGGTAGAGCGTTTGAGTAGAAACTAAATCTATACTCCTTTTCAGTGGTTGTTGGTACGCGTGGAGGCAAATGAGGTCTAGGAGTTGTATTATAGGGATCGTTTGAAGGAGCTGGTAGAGGAGGTGGAGGTGGTGAAGAACCAGATGGAAAAGTAGGAGGTGGAGCACCAGAAGAATCAAATATAGCCAAATGACGTTGATGCGCTGATTGTTTCTTGTTATCATCCGGCTGCTTTGGAGTTGAAGGAGGAGTTAGTCCAGAGTGATCTTTTTCCGAAAATTCGAGACCAGTTGACTCTGCGGCAACATAGGCATCAAGCAAAGCAAAATCAAATTTGTTTGGCTTCAACCTGGTACCTGCACTTAACAACTCTGTTGAGGGTTGAGCAGACAACGGCGGTGGATGTATTTGGGGTTGCTCGATTGCGACATCGGATGAATGTGGGCTTAATTTTTCATTCAAATCTTGATTATCGAGGTCCAAACTACCACCATGCTTTGCTAATTCGATCTGCGCTTCCTCATCCGACGACAATGGGAATAAAAATTGTGGTTTATCTGTATTTGGAGATAAGCCAGGATCATCCTCTTGAGGATCTGCATTTAGTAGTGTCTCATTCCGCGGTCTCTTAGAATAAGAAGGCGTTTGCTGTATATAAGAGCCAGCTCTAGCTCTCGAAAGCTGCATTACTGAATCGATATCTTGTTGTCGTTGGCGCTCTTCGTCATTCAAGCGCCTATAGGATGATCTACCGCTTGATGGACTACGTGGAGGTGTAACTTGATCATTGTGGCTATCTTGCTTATTGTTTGGTGACATTCCTAACTAATATTAAATTCCTTTTGGCATGTCTTTCTTAGTAATTTGCTAATTTAGCCAACAAACGTGGCTTTGACGAATTCGGTTTTTGACTGTCAGATTCAAAGCATTATTGTTATTTTAGGAAACAACCAAGAAGTTTATTTTTTTCATTTAAATTTTTATTTCTTATCGTACAATTTCTTAATGACAACAACTGGAATGTCTGTATTCATTCCTGATTCAGATTCTTCGCTATAGTCACAAGTCACAAATTAGATTCGATCCATTCATACAATTTAAGTACACGTAAACTTGGCCTATGAGTAGCTAGCCAATCCGGTCTATATCTACGCCAATTCTTATCTTGAGAGTAGATGTTGTACCTATAACAAACCGTGTACGTTCCGTTTGTAAGGAACGGCGTGGGTATACCTTCCATTTCTCTGACTTTAACATTTGTCGATTCTAAATAGATTATGTCACCTGTCCTACAAACGCTCTCTTCATCGTTCACGCTGTTTATCTTTTTAACTTCATTTTCGAAAATGCTAATTTGAATCGGTAAGCCAGCTTCATCAGTACCTGTTAAAAACAATCTCTTCATTTGCAATCCATTCTTTAGTTTCAATGATTTTATTTCAGCTGATAGTATATATAAAATGACGTTAATTGGCTTGTTTGGTATATGCGGTACGTTGAAGTATACAGATTGAATAGATATCAAGTTATTAACTGAAAAATTATACATGGGTGGATTCCTTATTGAGAAGTCGCTCCTTTGTGTGATATTATTCGTTGTATTCAAAGACCGATGAGAAATTAATGACGTATTATTCGCCTTTTTTAGGCTAGAAGACAGTTCAGTCTTATCATGGAAATCAAACGCTGGATGAATTTAGGTTAAAAATAGTTTACTGAGATGATAACACACTCACATTCCTCTTCCGTATGATCCAAAGGTATTCTCATAAAAATGATCTTTACATAATCATCATAAATTGGACGCTTATTAGATAATTGTGATTTTGTGGGTGCACCTGTGTACAACTCCATAACTGTATCTATGAAATAATGATGAAAGTAACCTTGAAATGTTACATCGATGCTCAGGAATATCCAGACGAATAAAAATATCAAAATTCAATAACGCTATTCAAGCAAGAAGTTTATTTGGTATAAGTGATCTTTTAGGTGTGGATATTACGCATATATTAAGTCATTATTAAAGCAAACTTAGCTGCAATTGGTAATCCGAAAGAAACATTAACTCAAATAACTGAAGCGAAGAATGAACTAGAAAAGGTCAAAAATGAGTTAATTGAAACGAATGAGAAAGTACGTTTGCCCCCAGTCAGAACATTCGTTAAACAACCGAATTACTTTGAGAGATCCGAGGAGAACAGAATAAGAACTATACTTAATTCGGATGCTACATTTACCGTAATCTTTGGTGCTGCTTCAACTGGAAAGACGTCTCTAATACGTAATGTATTGACTGATGTCAACAGTTATATAGTTCTTCCAATCGATTTAAGAATCTCCACTTTTTCTGATCCCCCTACTTTCTACATATCTCTATCAACCCATTTAGAAGCATTTTTTAATGACATTAGCGAAAATGTTGATGGTTTCGAGGAGTTAGGTCATCGTCTGAGTTTGGGGTTCAAACATGCACGAATAGATATCGAAAAGAGGGGTCAGACACCTTCTTCTACTGATATTAGTAGACTTTTCGAACTTTTACAGGTCAGTATTGAAGAAAGTGAGGTTACTGTTTTCTAATATTATTCAGAATGCTTTGCTTAACTATTGGAATCACGATCCTAGTCTCTCTGAAGCGGAAAGACGCGAATTGAATGAGAAATCTACACTACCAGAACCTAAAGAACGTGTAACAACAGGTAATCTCAACAAATTGAATAGAAAAGTTTGTCAGTTTTACGGTTCTTATATAATTATTCACAATTTTTTAGATACCTGTTTTATTGATAGATGAGGCGCATCGCTTACCGCAATTGCTCGATGAGAAACATTCTGATACCCTAAAGATAATATTGGATGGTCTTACAGTTCTTACTAAGCAAGAAAGGTTGCTACATACAATATTCTGCACATCAGATTCTATGTTCATGCATACACTAATGAGTTACAATGTGCTTCCACATACGCAGGTGTTTCATTTGACAGATCCATCTATAGAATCAATCAAGGCATATTTAAAGGATCACATACTTCTACAAGTAAAGCAATCACACCTTCATCCCCATATATTGGACAATTTTGACAACCTTTATGGAGTCCTAGGTGGAAAGTTTATTCATTGGAAAGATTATTTGCTTGGTGATTGGTTGCATGACGGTTTAAGTATATCACAATCAAAGGTTGCAACTCATGCCAAGATAACTGTTGAATCGCACCTTTATCCACCGTCTGGATTGAGTGCACCACCAAATACACTTGCTTTACTACAAAAAATCGCTGATTTAACAGACAATAGTCCATTGGACATTTTTACAGCGAGAAGGGACTATGGACAAGAAACAGTTGACGCTCTTCTCAATAATAAAATACTAGAAGTACGTTGGGGCAATGTCATTGGATCTAATTTCCTCAACAATACTCACATAAATCCTAACTTAGATGGAAGATCAAACATAAATGATAACAAGCCAGCTATTAATTCACTTGTACCGTCATCTTCAGTGATAGGTTGGGCAATTAAAGAGGTGATAAAGAAGCATGCATCTTAATGACATTATAATATTTAGCGAAAGTAGCTATTTGCATATGGTTTGAGCGTTGTCCATAGTCCTGCTACCTCTTCAGCCAATTCTTCCGGGAGAAGACCTTTATCTAAATCATCGAGGTTGCTCTTGATGTGTTTGATTGAAGATGCACCAATAATGATAGCATCACCACTCTCTTTCTTGAGAAAGCTATGATGTGTCAACCATCTGAGTGCAACTTCGGCAGGACTAAGCGAATATTTTGTTGCTAGTTTGATAAATTCATTTAATGCGTTAGAGTATCCTTCATTAAAATATCTAAATGATAGTTAATCGGTAACTGTATGTTATAGCTTCGACTTACCTAGCTCTGTACAATTTGCCTTGATGGCGATTCTCATCAAAACGACTACCTTCTTCTACTGACCCACCAAGCTTGACGGCACCAGTAAGGAGACCACCTGCAAGTGGGTTATATGCGTAAAACCCAATACCAAATTTACGTAATGCTGGGAATAATTCAGGTTCAACGGCCCTGTGGATAGCAGAGTAGACACCTTGATAAATACTAGGTTTCACAAGATCATGAACACGTGCAAGTGTCGCAATCTCAGCTACTTCCCAACTTGCATAATTGGACAAACCGAGTAACTCAAATTTGCCCTGTTTGTATTGAACGTCAAGAGCTCTGAGTGTCTCCAAATAATCTGTGCTTCTATCAGGAGCGTGCAAATACCATATTTTGAGCTTCTTAACCCCAAGGTTTTTTAAGGATGTATCGATCTCCTCTTCAATATCCTTAGCTGTATGTTTAACACTATTTTTTCCACCAGAAAGTGCATTTGAGCTCTATTCAAGATTTTAAGTCGACGTATCTCAACGAAGAGTTTTACAAACCTGATCGAATGGAAAGATTTTGGATGAAAGGTCGTATTTGCGATGAATTTGGAGATGCCCGAGGTATTCTTCTGAAGTACCGCCTCCGTACATTCTCGCTGTATCAATCTCCTTGTGTCCGTGCTCTCCGAATGTATCTATTATCTCTTGAACTGTTTCGTAATCATGTACACGAGCCTGCTCCTTTCCTTTGGCACCAAAGGTCATAGCTCCTAATACAATTGGTAAGGCTGATTTCTCTGTCATTTTAAAAGTTTATCTCTTTCTTGGTTGGTTGTGCTGTTCAAAGATACTTCATCATCAATTAATAATAATAACATATGACGCAATTAGGTTCGTAATTCAATTATATATTACTAATCGTTCTAATATCATAAACGCTGCCTTCGACTGTGTATTAATAAATTACAATATAATAACATCCTAAGCTGTAGTAGCTGGCTTCTTCTTACTTCTTCCCCATTTTACGCTAACAGCTTCATTCCTAACAATGAGACCTTTTTTTGATATTACCAAGGCAGCTATTTCTGCAGCTTGTCTTGAGGCAAAGTTGACAAAGGACACCTTCGAAGTAGGAACTATTGTAGCTGATTGAATTGATGGACTGGCATCTCCAAATGCACTTTTAAGCTCATCCTCTGTCGTGTCATCCGGTAACTGTGAGCAATATAGCGATATCTAGAATGTCTAAGATAAAATTTATGATAATTGTTGTAGATACTCACCACTTCAGTATCAAGAGGTGGTTTGAGATCTAATTTGATCATCTTTGGTGCTGCAGCGACACTTTGTGTCGATGTAAGTGGCATGGATTTTATCTCCTTTGGTTTGTTGCTGCTTTTCTGTTCTTTCGTTGGTTTATAATATGGTTCCTTCTTTGCTAAATCTCGCAATATTTGTTTGCCTGCATTCTCTGCTCGTCCCAGGCCGCCATCGACCATAGTACTATTTCCTTTGAGCTTAAGCGCTGATTAGACTTATAAATACTTCAAATGGTACTTACTTGTTCTTCGTTATTTTGAGCAAAGTATTGTCTATTCAAATTCTCAGTTGGTGCTTTTGATTGCATTCCAAGTGCTGCATCACGAAGGTGTACGGGTATTTTATAAGTCTAGAGCGAATTGTCAGTTTGCACTTGTAACAAAACTACAAGTAAATACTGACCAGATCTAAGATGCATGTTTGACAACAATGCTTCATTTTTGCACATGTATTACAGATCTCTGTCTTCTTGTACCTCGTTCCAGCGCCTGGACACCAACTGAACAAAGTGAATGGACGCATGCATATCTTGCACTCCTTGCCAAAAGCTCTCTTTTGCATTCTAACAAAACTGTACTGAGTCAGAATTAGTGGATCTATTTCATTGATAACCTTACGGATTTGGGCCTAAACCTAAGAAATAACAGGTTAATAGAAATAGATAATCGTATGAATTACTTACAATCATCGCAAAGTATTGGAAATTCAGACTAGCTTTAGTTAGATATCATTCATAATGCTATGGTAAAGCGTACTTCTTCCCAACCTGAAGCATTTACGTCTCTCTATGAAATAAAAAAATGAATACTTTACTTGAAAGATGATGATAATGCTCACTTTTGGTCCATAAGATGACATAGTTGTTGATAGTCGAGAATCAACCAGATAGGCAGACCAAGGTGTTTGAAAATTAAGATAAAAGAATATATTAAAAAATACATGATAAATATAGCAATAAGATCCTACTAATATAAAGTTAGTTCAGAATTTGCAGATGACTAAAACAGCGAGCAAGTCAGGTAATTCTCAATATAGCCTGTTTATCCACATTTGCCGAAGCATTGGCAGGGGATGAAACATATAAAAAGCTCGATTCATCTCTGTGCTGAACTGTTTTAGTTGTTAAAACTCACAGTAAGCTAATGAAGTGAGCTCTTGAGTGTATACTATTAAGCGTTACAAAATAGATCAAGAGCTCACCAAATTTGCTTGTCTTATATAAAAGAGCTCATCGACGTAGGTAGGAAAGGACGGATCACAAATTTATAGAGGGAAAAACTGCATAAAAAATATAACAAAAAATTTGTTAGAGTTAAGTAAATAGATATTTGAGCAATTTCTTCTCTTACGTTTTCTTAACGGTCCAGCTTACAGCGTGACTTATAAGTAATGAAAATTTCCTATTGATCAATCAGGTTAAGAATATATAATAATAAAACATGCAACAAATGTGGTCGTTAATAATACAAGATATAAAGATATGATATAACAAACAAAGCGGTAGTATGATGAGAGATGATAATAATATTTCAAGCAGCGACCATGACAACGCCTTCTGTTTCTGCTTTCAGGGCGTAATCTTCATCATAATAAGTTGTGATATTACTTCGATCATGTCAAAATACGTTACCCTATTCTAAAATAGGATGACTCACCCACTCCTGACGAAATGCCTAGCTTTATCGTAGCTATGAAATGCATACCAGCGTGCACCTGGGTAGTCCTTCACCTGATATAAGGCTTTCTCACTGTGAAAGCTTTGTCAGCATTTCTATCTTCTACAAAGAAGATAACTACTAACAGACCAGGATAAATACCAGTTTGCCTGCCTTTGTGTACTGCATAGAAAATCAGCTCCATTTGTTAGTTCAGATGATTGTTGCGGTTATACTTTTCTTTTATCAATATTCCAAGGATGTATGACGACCCCTATCACATTATCATGCATGAATTATAATCTTATTATCATTTATGTTATAACTTCTTTTACACAGAAACGCACTCCTCTTTTATGATGTCTTGATATCAGGTGTATATCTAGAATAGTATTTTTCTAAAGATTAGGACCACTTGTTACACTATTAATATTATTCCAATAATAGGGGTCACGACACGTCATTTGAGATTAACATTATAAACTATAATAGAATATATTACTATTTATTCTCGATATCATCTAAATTAGAATTTAAGGCAATATATCAAAAGTGAATGCAAGAAGAGAAATTGGATGTAATACTGAATTTATTGATTCATCTACGTTATTAAATCTTCATTAATTATTGGATAATGCTTTTAATTCACTAATTTACTCGTTCTTTAGCAACTTCTAACATCACGTGTAAAGCGAAATGAGTGAGCATTCAAATAAGATCATTTAAACGTTTTAACGTTGATAATAGGTTACGGTGCATACGATGAAAGTAGTTAGGTTTTAAGTTTGTCGTAACTCGGCATAGCTGATCATACACAAGATCCATATTACAATGATAATAATGGCAGTGGTGGATTCTTAACTAATTCACAGGGTGGTGGTTATACTGATAGCAGTCCATCTACGCGTGTCAGTATTTCATTCTTATTTCTACTGAGTTGGCTTATGTTACTTTGCAGAATAAGAACGAAGACACACTTAGACCAGTAACGATAAAGCAGGTTTTGGGTGCCTCACAACCACATTCAGATTTTCCTTTTCAGATTGAAGGTCGTGATATAACGCATGTTAGTATTTTAATCTTCTCATAACTTATATTGATATCATCCTTTAGGTCTCGATCGTTGCAGTAGTTAGATCTGCTAGTAAGCAAGCTACATCAGCAGTTTATTCACTTGAAGATGGTACTGGTACACTTGATGTGAGATATTGGATGGATAGCTCAGGAGGTGAAAGTGAATCAACCACTGATATACAACAAAACCAGTATGTGCGGGTTATAGGAGCATTGAAATCATTTCATGATAAACTTCAAATTACTGCACAGGTTGTTAAACCAATCACTGACTTTCACGAAATATTTTATCACAAAGCTGAAGCATTAGCAGTCACTTTACAGATTCGTAAAGGTACAGATACAATTATGAACGAATCAAAACCATCAGCAACCTACGGTCAAGAAAGCACCTCAGAACCAAATTATATGAGGCCATACCTAACATTCCCAGAACTTCACAAATCTGTTATGAAAGCTGTGTTTGAAGAAGTTGATAGAAGTCCACAAGGTGTTCATGTTGCTCGCATTGCTCAGCGTTGTCCAAAAGGTGATGAGGCTTTGACTGAAGCTATCGAGTATCTCATTAGTGAGGGTCACTTATTTACTGGGTTTGTTGATTTTTTATGAAATTATATCTAGCTAACAATACCACAGCGAGGACGATGAACACATTTTACCTGTTTCACAAGATTCCTAAATGAAATTTAATCGATGTATATGTACAGATATAAATTATGCGATATTCTATTCATCTTCTGATTCAACTAGATCTACATTAAGTAAATCAAAAGCCGTTCTCATACTTTTTGTCGTATCTGCTTCATCTGGACTATCCTCTGCAAGTGTCTCATCAAGATCGCTTTTCTCATTTTCACTCTCTTCAATTGCAGATTCTTGATCGGTATCGGAGCTATAAATAACTTTAGAACTGATGTAGATTCCATTCGGGTTTTCATTCAATTCAGTGCCTGGAGGTAAGTATGCCCAACTGTACTGGCTAGTGGTAATTTGTCGAAGGATGTAATTACTAGCACGATTAATATCAGGCCTACCAGCCTTTGCAGTCATAAAACCAGCTCTAATAGCATACCGTTCTAAAATTTCTAAAACTTTGATGTTTTTATCTAGAGATTTCTCTGTCCTTACCATACCCTCTCTCCAAGTACGTTTATCCTCTTTGATGTCTGTCTCCAAAACGCTTTCGGGGGCTAACGGTAATACATGCTCTAGAGGCATACGCTGACCAATTGCATACAATATTCCACTTGGTTGACGTTCTTGAGAGATCGGCACTGTAGAACCTAAAACTTGAGCCCAACGTGGTGTTGTAGATGGCCAAATTAAACCTGGACAGTCCGCCAAACGAATTTGATCCGTCAAATAAAGTGTCTGGAAGTGCTTGGTCTATAATATTGATAAGTACATGCAAAAATTATTGAAATGACCCACTTTTCCAGGGGTTGAGCTAGCTCTAACCTTAGATTTACCAAATAAGCCATTAATTACGCTACTTTTACCGACGTTTGGCTGTCCAATTAAGCCGATGGTCAGCTCATTCTGGTCATTTGAAAATTCTAATGGTCTTTTCTCTTGTGATGTACCTCCATCTTCATTCTCACTTTCATTATTGTTGTTGACGGTATCATCAAATCCTCTCCTTTTTGGCCCTCCTTTGTTTGATTCAGCTTGTATTCTACCCAATTTTCTAGCTTTGCGTTTATCAGCTTTACCTGTATGTATACTATCTGGTTTATTATCATTGTGGTCAGCTGACTCTTCTTGCCGCTGTAATTTCTGAGATAGTAATATTTGTTGAATCACTTCATCAAAATTTATGTCTGGCAAAGATTCTGAACTAGACTTTAGTGAATGATATGCATTAGAGATCGCAACGAGTAATTCAGTGAGACTTTCAGGTTGAATGAATGGCTTGCGTCTACCTTTACCTTGCTCACCGGTAACAATTTGATAACTACTTAGTTTAACTATTTGATCAGTATCATTTAATTGAGATTTCAACCAATTGAACCAAAAGTCGGTTGTTTGTTTGGGAACAAGATCAACTTTAGTGAATACATATATGATCCTTTTATTTTGTTTATTAATGAGGATATTTAAATAGCTTTTAAGTGAATTCGTGAAGTGAATCGACGGTAAACGTACATCAATCAATATCAACAATATTGAAGACATTTCACATGTTCTCCAGAATTGTCTCCAAACTTCTAGATTACGTTCATATACACTGAAATAAGTTTGTTGAGTATTATCAAGTAATTCATCTGTGTATTTCAACCAACGCTTAAATTGAATATTTTCATTAGATTCTAGTTCCTTTTTGGACATCTTATAATTCCATTTTGGCCTTTTGAAGCAACTAAACTTTAAATCTTTATCATTTTCAAGCCATATCGATTGGTCGATGGATATTGGTCTATGCCATAACCAATTATCTTTAAGCTCAACTTCATCCTCTTGTTGTTGCTTTGTTGTACTTTTCCAGGTAGATTCCAATTTCTCTGCAGCCTTCTTTTTCTTATCCAAGGCTGGATTGAGGTACTTTGACCTTGAAAACTTCTCTTGTACTTGTTTAGTAGGTAAAGCAACGTCTATACCTCTGTTCTGGGCTCTTTTCAGTTTTAATTTTTCGCTTTTAGCTTTTGAAGATTGAGGTCTTCTCCTCATAGTACTCTATTAAGATGATGATATCACTTCTACCAAGGTTGGAGTCTAACCATGATATTTAATTATAAGCTGTTTAGATTAATAAATCAACGAAATTCAAGACAATTCCTAACTTTGCGTAATTTTAACAGAATCGGTAAAGACCAAGGTGTTAACTTAGTAAAATCAGATTTCAAGGATTTTGACAAAAACAACTCTAATGTCTCGACTGACGTGATAGAATATACAAGAACTAAACTATCATTAAAGGAAGCTGACGGATTTGAGAAAAGTAAAGATCTTTTGAAGCAACAAAAAGAATTTAGTGATGCAGAAACTACTAGATGGATAAATGTTGAAGGTAGAAATATACCATTATTGAGAGAGATAGCATTAAAATTCAATTTACATCCATTGTCAATTGAAGATGTCATATTCGGTAACCATGCAACTCGTCCGAAAGCTGAATATTTTAGTAATGCTTTATTTGTTACCTTACCTCTTCATAGTTTAGGTGAAAATAACATAAATCATCCAACGGAGATGCACTCGTTAATGAAGAAAGCTGGAAAATTTTCAAAAAAACCTCAGGCTTACAATGACAAAGGTGAATTACTGATAGACATTCAATTACTATCAATATTCTTGTTAAGGGATGGTACAATTATTAGTATATTTGAAAGGCCTCAACCAAATGTTTTAGAGCCCCTTGTTGCTCGTGTTAAAGAAGAAGGTACAGTCGTTAGAGATTCTTCTGACGCTTCTATGTTATTACAAGCGTTGTTGGATGTTACAGTGGACCACGCTATAAACGTAGTTACGGCATTGGAGAAAAAGTTGGCAATACTTGACGAACAAGTTTTAGAAGTCCCTACAATGGAGACAATTAGATCGTTACATAGATTAAGAGGCCAGTTCCTAGAATTAAAAAGGACTCTTACACCACTGCATAATCTCATCTACACTTTAAAAGACCTTGATGGTCAGAAAGCTGCATTCACTGGAAATTCACCCTCACAAGGTTTCATGTCTATACAAGCAAGGACTTATTTACAAGATGTTGCAGATCACGTGTAAGTTAAGCTTTAATTTTCATCTCACTATTTAAAATTAAGACAGCGATTGGTTATTATCAGCATTGGATATGTTTTCTTCATTATCAGAAAACTTGGTTTCTTTAAGCTTCAACAGTAGTAGTTTCAAATTAAATGAAACAATAAAAACCTTAACCGTATTCTCTGTTATCTGTATGCCACTTTCACTAATTACAAGTTACTTTGGTATGAATTTTGAAAAGTATGAGTACTCTGAAGTAACCTTATACTTACTGACAGACCTGTCATAGATTTCCATCATTGGTTAACGACGTCAATTAGTAAGTCATCTGATGAAATCGATCGGCATTATTCATTTAACTCAAATTTAGCTTCTGGTGTTTGGCCGCAATAACTTGCTTTGTCACAACTGCAGGTATCTATATACCACAACTTAAATCTAAGATGCTGGCTCGAAAGCTAATGCATAGAAGGTCGGAGATTTTGAGAGGTCACAAGTGATAGAGACGAAATACGATTATACTAGTGGATTTATGGAACTTTGAACTTCAATTTAGCTGGACAATCATCACGACCACTCAAGGAGAAAGGATAATTATAATATTAATTTTCTATACCATGAATAAAACAATAATAAATATTAAGATTCTTATTATTATTATTTCTATTTTTTACTATTTTTATTACTCAAATCGAAATGCTGAGGCCTCTTCGCTACCACCACCAAAGGACTTCTCATAATTTAAAAATGAGTGAGCAGCAGCAGGATATAGCTCAAAAAATTGCTGCAGCTAGGCATTTATCTGAAAGTTTAAAGGATAAAATACGTGCAAAGAAGGAGCAAACGGCGGATAGCACATGTGAGTCTATAGTTTAGACCAATTTATCGGTTTCTAATAGATTTTCTTAGTACGTGCAATGGCCGCAGATATTGAACCACTTCCACGCGTTGTTATGAAGCCAAGAAGAACTCTCAAAGGCCATCTTGCAAAGATATACGCAATGCATTGGTCTGCAGATAAAAGGCATTTAGTTTCAGCTTCACAAGACGGTAAATTAATCATTTGGGATGCTTACACCACAAACAAAGTTCACGCTATACCATTACGCTCTTCCTGGGTTATGACTTGTGCCTACGCCCCTTCAGGTAACTTTGTTGCATGTGGTGGTTTAGATAATATCTGTTCAATTTATAATCTCAGAGGTAGAGATGGAAATGTGAAAGTTTCTCGAGAATTACAAGCTCACACTGGTTACTTGAGTTGCTGTAGATTCCTCAATGATAGACAGATTCTTACAAGTTCAGGCGATATGTCCTGTATGTTGTGGGACATTGAATCAGGCGTAAGAATTCAAGAATTCCATGATCATACCGGTGATGTTATGTCTATCTCTTTAGGACCTAATCAAAATACTTTCGTTAGTGGTGCTTGCGATGCGACAGCCAAGCTTTGGGATATGCGATCAGGAAAAGCTGTACAAACATTCACAGGTCATGAAAGTGATATAAATGCTGTACAATTTTTCCCTAATGGTGATTCATTCGCTACCGGTTCAGATGATGCAACTTGTCGCCTATTCGATTTAAGAGCGGATAGAGAAATGAATCAATATAGTCATGATAATATACTTTGTGGTGTTACATCAGTGGCATTCTCAATTTCAGGTAGAATCCTTTTCGCTGGTTATGATGATTATAACTGCAACGTATGGGACACACTCAAAGGTGAACGCGTTGGTGTCTTATCTGGACATGAAAATAGAGTTTCTTGTTTAGGTGTATCTGGTGATGGTATGGCTTTATGTACCGGTAGCTGGGACAGCCTTTTGAAGATTTGGGCATAGTGTTAAATATGCCCTTTACGCGTTAAAATATACCCCTAACTACAAATCCTAAATGAACTTATTCGTATGATTCACTCAGTGGATATATATTAATTAATTACAGAATTTACGCTCCAAATTTCAACTATCATCCAATACGAAATTCCGGGTATATCAATTTCAATTATAATTGAATAAGATTTCCACTCATTCATTATTTGATCTCTCTTAAATATCTATCTTTTTTAACATATCTTAAAAAATGCATTATATTCTTTTTACCTTTTAAATGATTAAAATATAGGAGATCTTACATGAATTAAACTTATTATTTAGAACTAGATTACGAAGACCAATCTAAACGACTGGCTGTATCAAAGTGATATTGTCTCCTTTGAGTAATATCCGTCCTTATGATGATGAGAAAATAATAACTATGTTAGCTCATAAGCTTACCTAGAGAATTCCTTGGCTGTGATTGCTTTTTACCATAGAAAACTTCCTCTACATCATCCAAAATAACATTCATATACTCGTCGAAGCCCTAGTCGTGAATTTAGTCTGATTACTATTGCATCTAACTGAGTACATACAATTATACGACCTTCTAACCTGCAATCAACATTATCATAAAGCCAGATTTGAATTTTTGTTCGCTAGAGATTTATATATCAGTTAAGTTTTCAATTAATATTGCTTATTTGAATACCTGTTGAAGATACTTGAAGATTACATTCTAAATAACAGCGTCAGATATTAGTCACATAAATATTAAATAAACTAACTATTGGCTGTACCATAACTTGTTGTTTGCGTCCCGACATTTTTTATCTCTAGACTAAGTCGTAGTTTAGAAAGAAGCAGCAACCTTGATATTAAACTATCATGTCAATTCACAATTTAAAATCAATAAATTCTAATAAGTTACCAGAAGCTTTTGTTCCACAAATAACCAGAATCATATTTGCTGTTGACGACTTTGCTCCTTCACATCAATCTTTAAGAAGCTTTTTACGCTATAATTTAAATGACACTGCAAACAACAACAAGCACGTACAATTCGTCGTTCAAGGTGTCGCCAAAGGTGCAAGGGGTTCCCTTGGTGTTCGTAATGGCGGTTGGATCAGAGGTGAATACAGTAAGTTTTAGGCTTCAAACTCTATCAATCACTTAAAAATTTAAAGTTAACGGGAGAGAAAAAGTTATTGCTACGAATAGATTGAATGCGCATTCCGTTAAAGAAAAGGTCCAGCTTTTGCTTGATAGCTCTGGTAAGAAGATCGTACCACTCAAGAAGAATCCAGTTGAAAGTGCAAATGAGTCTGTTAGAGGTATATGGTCTCCTTATCACACTAAGGATGATTCGTCGACCCACTGGAAGGTATAATAGCACCAACTTTTGACCTATACCTGTACTTTTACTTTTGATAGATTTTCGCATATGATCAATTATTACAGTAATATTGTGATTAGGATAAAATCATAGATAATGATTATGGAAGCTGCTCTCTCCCACAACTAAAACATAATACTAGGGATGTGAAAATAAACGAAAGTTCCTACCGTAAAGCGATATATTTCGGATATTTACTCTTTACTAGATGAGCTTGGCGGATTCTAAAGATCTATTTTAGAATTGGAATTTGAATCCAAAAAGGGTACAACCATATCATCTGAAAGCCTACATGTCCTTTTAGTACCTTTTACTCTTTCAACCTTTGGATTCTCCTTGCTTTTTAACCGACCGATCTGAAGTTCGAAATTAAAACCTATAAGAAGACGAAAAAGTGTGATTATGGTTTATGAACCTTTAAAGAGTATGAGCGTCAACCCACATTGTCTGTGATCTCATCAGCGTCATGCTAGGTGCAATATCTACTATCATATCAGCTGCGCGAGTTATACATACAGAGGATAGTAGGTGTTGTACACATTACTATACTGATTGATTTTGTTATGATAGCTACCCCCCTCTTTAGAACACGGACTTCTTTATATAACCACTATAGTGTTATACGATAATGTACATGAAAGAAACTTGAGGATTGCATAGATTCAATTGAGGTAATATCCAACTTCTCATCAAAAAAAGTTGCAACGTTCAAACCCAAAACAGCAGATAAAATTATGGGATGTATTACTTTTGCTAACTCGATACCTGAAAAGAAAAGTGACTCGCTACCATAAGTAGTGCAAGTTACCGAAATTTTTAACTTCAGACAACATAAATTCATATGGAAATTGGAATGTCAAATGGTTATTACCTGATAATTTAATTATGTAATCCATGACCATGGTCTGGTTAGTGCTTAAAAGATAATGTAAAAGTGGCCAGAAAGTAGAGTAGCCTTGTGAGGGAGTTTACTACATGGTTGCAAATAAAGAATCTCAATCCTTGATGTGGCATAGCTTAATTTTATATAGCTGAAAGTTACATTACTATTTCTGACATTTAAATCTTTGTTAGGTCAAAGATATATGGCAGGACAATTTGTAATGTACATGTTAATCCTTAAAATGATGAATCCAAATAGGAATTGCTGTGTAAACTAATGAAGAATAATTCTATAGACTAAAGTGGATAATTCTCGGTTATTATTGGGATTTCAATGAACTTATCGGTGTGTAACGTCAACTATGAAGTAAGGTGTATCAACCAAAACTCACATCA
>NW_006531963.1:257596-258198 GCF_000263375.1 Wallemia mellicola CBS 633.66
GTCAGAAGAAAGTTCATGTTGTAGGCGATCGTCGGACCCCGAATGAGTCATATCTACTTTTCAAGGATAATGTATTAAGTGATATGTGTTCTACAGAAGCATTCTCCTAACATGGTCCGTGGTTGTTCTAGTTAGGATTTTAATGAGGACACGAAACATCATTGGTGCACCCCGGGCTTGGTAAGTACAAGAACTCGTTGGCATAACTGACATGAAGTATACTGCTCCACGGAAAATTAGGAGACCACTTCGTGGTGTTCTTTAGTAGGAAAACTATCAGGACCAAGTAGTATTCTAGTTCAACGGCGCAAGCGCCATCATGTAATTATTTTGAGAGGAACGAAAAATGCTGGAGTCAAGGGGGGACCCTCTCACTGTAACGACAACGGGGGGCTCTGCACGCTTGAAAATGATTATTTAGCGTAATTCTAACATGGACTTGTATTAATCGAAGCTGGTGATCTTACTAAACTGTCCGCATTGAACAACTATCGATAGATGCGCTTTTTGCATAGCCATAGAATATATAAAGTCCATACAGTTTACCTAATAACCTGGGCTTTCTTTATCCTTTCTGCTTCATAGTCGGGAACTTTCGCAAA
>NW_006531963.1:258218-261047 GCF_000263375.1 Wallemia mellicola CBS 633.66
TTTGCGAAAGTTCCCGACTATGAAGCAGAAAGGATAAAGAAAGCCCAGGTTATTAGGTAAACTGTATGGACTTTATATATTCTATGGCTATGCAAAAAGCGCATCTATCGATAGTTGTTCAATGCGGACAGTTTAGTAAGATCACCAGCTTCGATTAATACAAGTCCATGTTAGAATTACGCTAAATAATCATTTTCAAGCGTGCAGAGCCCCCCGTTGTCGTTACAGTGAGAGGGTCCCCCCTTGACTCCAGCATTTTTCGTTCCTCTCAAAATAATTACATGATGGCGCTTGCGCCGTTGAACTAGAATACTACTTGGTCCTGATAGTTTTCCTACTAAAGAACACCACGAAGTGGTCTCCTAATTTTCCGTGGAGCAGTATACTTCATGTCAGTTATGCCAACGAGTTCTTGTACTTACCAAGCCCGGGGTGCACCAATGATGTTTCGTGTCCTCATTAAAATCCTAACTAGAACAACCACGGACCATGTTAGGAGAATGCTTCTGTAGAACACATATCACTTAATACATTATCCTTGAAAAGTAGATATGACTCATTCGGGGTCCGACGATCGCCTACAACATGAACTTTCTTCTGACACAGCACTTAAATTCCGTGTTGGGTATCCGAAGTGAAGGAAGCACTTACGTACCTAGCTAGAGACATAATCTGCCGTACATGCATGTCTTGTGAAATCTGAGGAAGCGCGTTGCGGCGGTTCTCCAAAATCCTGTTCTTTGATGAGATGTTAGAAGTAGAACAGTTAGATGTTTCCTATTTTGCGATCTGGCATTTCACATATTATCTATTTTTGCACAAATAATTGGCCTTCCCGATTAAGTTGGATTGTACGTTGTTATGTATTTAAATGTTAAGCTTTTTCTATGTTCAAGGAATTGTCATAGAGTAAAGGACCCTCTCCACGGTTAAGAAAATAAACCAACATTTTCATGTTGCAGCTTTTTTTGTATATTGAGATGAACATGAGGTGGAGACGCTCACCTCAGCTCATCGTTTCCTTCCTTTTTTAACGGGTTCTTTTAGCAACTGACTTTTACGTAGCTCAAAAAGGAAAATTGTCGGCTTGTCGAAAATGCAAGGCGATAATGACAGAGAATCTAGTTACATTGGTACAAAAATCATGTAGCCTTCCTTTTTGTCGCACTGTCATTTGGTATAGTGAAGCAAACTATCAACTAGAATGAACATGAACAATCGTAGTTTCTTCTACAGTACGGAATATTTAATCGCTTAGCATCGATTATGAAATGCTTATTGTATTTGTGTACGCCAATAGCATTTTCCAGGTTAATCTACGGAGATGTCTCCTATAGATAGAAAGTAATGGTATACTAATTATTCGAAGGCCATGAGGAAACATGATTACTTCGAGAAAGTAATGGGTGCGATTCAGATAATAATATACATGGAATCGATATCAAAATTTCAAGAAGATTCGACATAAAGTTTCACGGAGAATTGTGGTCATACTGTCTTACAATTAGAAGTATAAATGAAAAGGATACATGCTCTCATTGGTTTAAAATTAACAGTCGCTCCGTAAAAAAGATGCGCGAATAAGTTGATCAAAACAAATATATTGTGAAACGTTGGAAGTGCCGTTCATGTACCTTATAATTCTTATTGTAGCTTACAACAAATACGACCAATCTCTTTGGAGACAATCGACTGGCTTCAAATACGTGAAATGCGCTGGTACCAATGAAATTGAAGTGTTCAGCTGACGTAGGAACAATCGAATTGAAAATGAGGCTTTATGTATGTATCATTGTGGTCAGGTATCCCGAGTGAATATTTTGTTGAACCATTTTCATTAATGAAGATATCGTAACTTCGCCTATTGAGTAGGAATTCAAAGTTATTGTTTATTTCATGACATCAGAGTTCAGCAATCATCTTAAAGAAAAAAATGGAGATGAACAACAACGGATCTTCACTTGACCTTGAAATGAGACATCATAGTAATAAATGCAGAATGTTTGGTTAGAATGTAAGGACAGTCATACGTATGTTATATCTAATTACTTCACTTGGCAGTATACCTGGTTGATTTACCAGTGAGCATCAGATTCTGGCCAAAATTGATTATTAGGGTATGGATGATACCTTGTGCGATTATTCAGTACCATACCGTATTAGCAAATACGTATAAATTCGTTTCTTGAGCTTCTTTGATAACTGTTTGCTACGATATCTCATGTTTTCATTCTTGAAACTTTAATTGATATGAAGAAGTATTTGTAAACATTTTAACTGTAAAAATACTAGTTTATCCTTATTCTTAAATAAATAAATATATATATATATATTTAAATTAACGCGGGATGATGTGAGTTTTGGTTGATACACCTTACTTCATAGTTGACGTTACACACCGATAAGTTCATTGAAATCCCAATAATAACCGAGAATTATCCACTTTAGTCTATAGAATTATTCTTCATTAGTTTACACAGCAATTCCTATTTGGATTCATCATTTTAAGGATTAACATGTACATTACAAATTGTCCTGCCATATATCTTTGACCTAACAAAGATTTAAATGTCAGAAATAGTAATGTAACTTTCAGCTATATAAAATTAAGCTATGCCACATCAAGGATTGAGATTCTTTATTTGCAACCATGTAGTAAACTCCCTCACAAGGCTACTCTACTTTCTGGCCACTTTTACATTATCTTTTAAGCACTAACCAGACCATGGTCATGGATTACATAATTAAATTATCAGGTAATAACCATTTGACATTCCAATTTCCATATGAATTTATGTTGTCTGAAGTTAAAAATTTCGGTAACTTGCA